>NW_014333584.1:33887-334814 GCF_000341935.2 Cephus cinctus
AAAAAAAAAAAAAAAAAAAAAAAAGAGCCTGCTGTCGGCCCACGCGCAGAACTTACTGTATACGAGAAAAACGCAGACACGCTATTTTTTCCCCCGTGACTTCCGGCGAGGCAGGAAGATCAGAAGAAAACGTAAGGGAAAACCAAACGAATTCTCATGGATTTTCTTCCTTTCTTTTTTTCCCCTCTTTCTTCGGGGACGAAGAACAGTAAGACGATGTGACGATGGTACATATCTTTATATATAATACGTATAACCCCCGGAAAACGAAAAGTTCTCGAGGAAGCTCCAGACAGAGGCTCCTTAGCCATATAGTAATCGTCGTCAGCTCTGTCTCTCTCCCATTCGTAATATCTCGCCACACGTTATATTACTTCTTCATTCTATTTCCTATCACTAGACGCTGCTGCACGGGGTGCTGTTACTGCAGGGGCACATAAAAAAGCATAGAAACCTTTTTACAAGGAGATTGATGACGTTCAGTGTCCTTTGGGTATTTTGGAACGAGTGGAGCAAGTACTGCGGTCTGCCGTTGCTGTTGCTGTTGTTACGTTGATGCCGATGAGTGCACCGTGTCATTCCAGTCATAGTAGCACCTGGCAGTGAACAGTGAGTCAAGGGACGTACCGGACAGTATCCTAGTACACGCGGTGGATATGCTGGTGATGATGATGATACTCGCGACGATGGTGGGGCCAGGCGTGGCCTAATTCGGGATCACCAGTTGGCCATGCCGGGTTTATTCAATGTCATGAAATAGATCTGACAGGAGCTTCCGCTTTTCGCCGAGGAGAAGAACACCTGCGGAAGACGTAAAGAGCATCAATGTGAGAGGACGTTCGTCAGGTAAATGTTTCACCAGGTACGGACGTTGAGTTCAGTGATAAAATCTAGCGTACCTTATCGTTACGTTCACAAAGGAACTTGAGCCGTTGAGCCTTCTTGTGCATGAAGACGCCATCCAGGTGTCCACTCTCGACACTCCGGATCTCGATGGCCTTGTTTCCCCAGCCCATTATCTGCCCGGTGCCAATGTACGCGACGCTCGTAGGCATCTCGCCCCATTGCAAGACCATGGTTTTCGATACCCTGCCGTAAGTGTTCACGTATACGCCCTCGTTGTCGTAACAGAGGAGCAGCTGCATCCCGTTGCTGTTGGGTAGCATGACGATGCAGTGGGGACAAATGGGGCCTTGAGTCTGCGCGAAGAAGAGCAAGGAACAGTATTGTAACAAGCTGAGGAACAGTGCTGTCTGACTAGTACCCGAGGATGATAACTCACGTGCTTGGGTAGATAGATATCGTAGACAGTAGCGGAGTCCAGGTCGACGGCATGGAACCCATCGGCACTCCCGTAGATGACTTTGAGCCTGGTGCCCTCCTCAACGGTGAGGTCGACGAGGAGTGGCCTGTGGGCGAGTTCTCCAAACGATTTGAAGGCCATGAACTTGTGGTAGGGCTTTGGTGCCCAGGCGTAGATCTCTATCGAGTCCTTGAGGGCGATAACGAGGAACTTTATTCGCTCGTATTTGACTATCTTGAAGTGTACGGCGCCCTGGAGATCGCCGACGTTTATCCATCCGTTGCGTCGCTCCACTTGCTGCTGAAATTACAAAAAGTCGTATGAGTCTCACTGTTCTCCAGGGGTACCAACTGGGTCATCCTGGTTCCAGGTTACTGAGACTCACGTCGCTGTGCCCGTCGGTACGTAGGATCTTGCTCTTCAGCCAGGACAAATAATAAACTCGTACTCTATTCTTCTTTCCGCTTATGGTGATGAGGATGTTCTGTCCCTCGAGGACTTCCATTTGCTGAAACCGTCTCCTGCTGATCAGCTGATACACCTTACCCTGACCGCTCCTGTCCAGCAGCATCAATCCATTCTCAGTGCCAATGAGTAGATTCACACCTGGTGACAAAAGCAGCGAAAAGAACATTTATTTACTCCGCTCCAAAGAGACAAATGAATCCGTCCCTCTATCTTTTAAGGATATCCCTTGGGATACTCACCCCAGAGGGCAGCACAGAGAATTTCACTATTGAAGCGCTTCTTGTACTTGCGTATCTCAGGTGTGTCCGAGGCCAGGTCGTGACTCGTGGGTGTCACGTTGACGTTCACGTGGGACTCCCTCCTGGCAGGTCCAGCGCCGAAGCCAAAGGTCAGGAAGGACCTCTGCTTCTGTTGGAGCGCAAGAGGAGGTGATTTTACTGCTTGTCGGTACTGCAACAGATACAACCTCATGAATTGTCAGGTTCCTCGCGTATTCGACTCAAGTATTTTGATTTAATGGATATCGCCGACGAAGACGGTGGAGTAATTCAATTCAGTTATTATCAATTAGCAGCACTGATTAATCATCCAGACCGAGTCTTAATGAACTACATTAATTAGTTCACCGTCTCCTCGTTTTATCCACCAGAATTGGATTAGTGTGCCAGGATGCTTGAATATCAAATTACAAAGTAAGGTAGGGGTTAGACGTTTTCCCAAATAGATCTAAATCAATCTATTCGATTGATAACTCTCCTCCAGGTAGAAAAAAAATGCCCCATACTGTCCAAACATCTAGACTCGTTATCAGAGGTTAGTGAGCAAGAATAAATTATCAGTCAAGCCACGCATAGGAGAAGCCAATTGAATAGGAAGAAAAGGTGGATTGTAATCTTGAATGGTAAAAAGAGTCAAATGAAAGCAAAACAAAGAGAGAGAGTCTGAGATAATTAAAAAAGTAGAAAACAAAATGTCAAAGGTACCAAGATGCAAGATTGTACTCAAAGAATTTTAAATGGCAATATAACAGTAATAACGTTGAAATTAAGTAAAACAAATATATATATACAAAGCAACGAAAGAGAATAACAAACAACCCTTGAAGGAAAGTAGGGCAAAGGATCTTAAAGAAGGAAGCAAGATACATCAGGGTGGTCGATGCTGAAATTTTAATCATCACTACCGTAGCCTCATTTTCTTTTTTCATGTATCATGTGTTCTCGAAGCCCAACTCTGCTACATTTTCAATTTGTGCAAAAAAAAACAAAGAATTTACACCAGACCACCATCTCATCTTCTATACCCATTTCTCTCCACCCCGATATAATCTTCAATGTCCCATGGGATTCCACTAACTCAAGACTAATTCCCATCTCTTTATTTTATCAATTTATCATACTCCTCACTCACAATCCCCTTCACCAATAATCATTTAATTCAATCCGCTGAGCAACTTGACAAATGAAACATAACAAATACAGATTATTACACAATATCGGTTAAGCATAGAAAACAAATGGACAATACAAAGGACGTCCAGAGGAGTGTCCCAAGGAGGACATCCAAAAGTAAGAGTCATCAGGAAAAACCGTACAAGAATCATAAGAAGAGAGGGAGATATGAGAAAGTAAGAAAACAAAAATGTTATATACAAAAAACAAAAACAATATCAAAACAGAAAGATCTAGAACACCGTCAAATTGAAACAGCATTCCAAACTATCTAATGAGTTTAAGAGGTTCTAATAGAGTTTTATCAACAGACAGATCAATAAGGATACCAAAGTAACAAATCATAGTGACAGAGAGAGAGAGAGAGAGAGAGAGAGAGAGAGAGAGAGAGAGAAAGTGATAGACTAAAACAAAATGGTTCCTCCAGGTCCCCTCAGAAAGTTCATGGCCAAGTCGACACTGAATTGATGTAGATGAATGAAATACTTACATTGCAATTAGTATTGGGATTGGGGTGGTCAGTAGAGGGCCCTGCCCTTCGAGTTAGAGCTCCCGCGAGTCCCACAACACACAACATAATCCTGAATTAGTCACGCTGATTTTCCTTTATCCTTTACACTATTATTCATTTTCATTCAATTTTTCTTTTCCTTTTTTTTTTGTCTCTCTCAAACGCAATTACTCGCGTCTCGGATTGGCCTAATTGCTACGTCTGCGTGTTACCCTCTTTTTTCTCACTTATTCCAACATGAAAAATTACACAAAATCCACGTCCTAGTTGACGCGTGTCACGCACGCGTCTCCTGGACGTGCGAGAAAGCCACAAATTATGATAACAGACACTTGATAAGAGTTACGCAAGATTTCTAACGTAAAAATTACTCGAACGATATTGTCCAAAGGAAACAATAAATACTCATATGATTTTTCTACGTTCGGGGGTTATCTCTCTGAACCCTCGTCACTTTTCGGAATCTCTTTTACATTAATTTGACATACCACGATCGCCTATTAAACAATTGAGAAGGGGCTTGGCTTTCTCCCTGAATAACACACTCATTTTTGGCTTTTAACTTTTCTATCCGCGTTTCGTGCTCCTTCGGATCGATCGATCCAGCAATCAGGATCCACGAGGACAGTTGCTGGATCGTTCGCTTGGCATATTATAATTCGCACGTGACAGAACAAGAGAGTACAATAGTGGGAACCAAAAAAATAATATATATGTATACACATATAATACATATAACATAGAGAGAGAGAGAGAGAAAGAGAGAGAAAGAGTAGCTACTTCTTCAAAGATGCAAGGACGGAATCTCTCTATCGCTAGGTCCAAAAAAAAAAAGGTATTTAATCAAGTAGAGACAGAACGAGAGAAACGTAAATGTCGTATGTATAATAAAAAAAAAAAAAAAAATAAAAAAAAATGAACGAATAAACAGTATTAAATTATAAAGAAACGAAGAACGGTAACACGACGTGTCCAAGCGATCGCTATGAATATTTCGAAACTGAAGCTCGGCCGGAGACACGACGATCCAAGAAAACGAAGGATCGATCGATAACAGAGTTTCATTAATTTTACTTATTTACAATATAAGAAAATAATATAGATCCTTCGTCCTCGTGGCTCGATGTACAGTCTCGTCCACAAGTGCCTGGCAAGAGTATTCATGGTTCCTCGACGAGTCAAAAATCCTCTCCTCTTGCCAGATTCTTGTGTGGCGCAAAAACGAAGGACGTCACTCGAGTAAGCCACCATATGTATTCGACAGACAGTCGGTAGGTGTACGTGAAAGGGTGTCGTCTCTATTAAAAAAAAAAAAATAAATAAATAAACAAACAAACAAACAAGGTAGATATAGAGAGAGAAAAAAAAAGAGAGTGAGAGAGATAAAAGAAAAGAAAAAAAAAAAAAAAAAAAAAAAAAAAAAAAAAAAAAAAAAAAAAAAAAAAAAAAAGAGAGATAAAAAATTGTTCTATATATACGTAATCCGGCATTGTTCTTTCTTGTTTAGAAGAAATGCACATTCTTATCTGACCTCCTCGCTAGTCGACTTGTCCTGGCGTTGACCTGGCGACGATGTCAATAGGTCAGGAAGTACCGAGCTCGGCCGTGAACCTGGCGAGGAGTCCGATCGCTGGAACTCACCGCCACGTCGATCGCCTTCTCGACTCTGTAAAATGTCGTCGGTATCGATGAGAATTCATAAGGATCGACGAGGAAACGTCAAAGGAAGCGGGAAATTGCTAATCTATAAAGGTAGTGTACACACGGAGTATTATCTTGTGAAGTATTCAGGCGGAACGTGACCAGCGAGACATCAAAGTCTGAATTCGTGAGTAAATTGTATGTTTGAAAATTCAAAAATTATTTCCTCCTCGATATCTATAATGGATACAGGCGTCTCTTGTGTTTATTATCGCAGACTAGATCGAGATACCCACGTGGTCGACGGTCTGTCAGCTGAACTCTTGCGAGAGAAGTCAACTGGGGTCCTGTGTCATTCATGAATTCAGTCGTTTGACGGAGCTCGAGGTACGTCGTGCAGAGACAGAGAGAATAATAAAAGAAAAATAGAAGATAGGACGAAGGAGAAGAAAGAGAGAGAGAGAGAGAGAGAGAGAGAGAGAGAGAGAGAGAGAGAGAGAGAGAGAGTACGCGTATGGATAAAAGGAGAAAACAAAAGAGAAAGAGCAAAGTCTCAAGAAGGCTTTGGAAATGAAAGAGGAAAAGAGTCTCGGAGCTTTAAAGAGAAATGAAGTAAAGGATAAAAATAAAGATTCTTTGGAGTTTAAAATTAAGAAGAAGAAACAAAAAAGGGTGAGAAAGACAGCATAGCGCGGAGTTCGTGTAAAAATGATAAGGACAGCATGACGCAAGCTCGATTGACAAGTTAACGATAGTAAATGCTAAATTCTATCAATAAAGAGGAAGGTACCAGTGTCAAGAAACAATTACTCGACTCGGTATACACTATGACCTATGACACGACAGGTCGGTCAAGATAATGATCAAGGAATAATATAATTAAGAAAAAATCCCAACGTTCCAAAGGAACGTTCGAGAAGATATCCGTCGTATCGCCTTAACGACTAAGGTGAATTAAAGAATAAAATTTCGCAGTCATGCCAACGTAACGAGAAAAAATAATCGTGTCAGGAGACTGTTCAGACGTGAGTGTAAGTTAGTACAAGTGAGAGGGACACGTAGGACGAGATACATAACCAACAAAGACAATTAACAAAGATGTGCAAGAACAACGTCAAAACGCAATTGGATACATGACAGCTATAGCCAAGCACAACACAACGCATACAAAACGCACATGACTAACAAGAACGGTAGCGGTAGCACAAACAGAACAAAAAAAAAACATACAATAAGGATGAACGCACGAGAGTCAAAAAAAGAAACTGCGAGTAACGTAATGGGTATGAATTCATGTTTTCAAAAAAAAAAAAAAAAAAAAAAAAAAATTAAATTTTTTTCTTACACATTTCATTACTCGCAATGACTTATACAAAAAGTATATATAAATCCCTCTCGTTCTCTGTCATTAACAAACATTTATCGTTATTTTGCACTGGACGAAACGACGTGGATCTGGTTCTTTCCTTTTCTTGCCGCTCAAAGACAAGAAAACAAGACAAGCATGCTCCTCGAGTGGGGGGGCGCCACTGTTTTTTTTTTTTTTTTTTTTTTTTTATAAAACAATTAATGTAAATCTCAGCCCCCACCCCCAAATACCATCACTATCGAAAAGCTTTACGAAATCGCGTTAATTGTGTTATCGTGACTAGCGCTGACGCAACTCCGAAAGTAACGTTAATCGAGTATTAAGGGATTACTCGTGCGCGTTGTACATGGGAACGATACTGAACTACAGAAACCACGTGCTATCGGTGGGCATTTAATATAACAGCTTATCCATTGTGTCTTGAAGACAATAAAATATGGGTAACTGTAAAGAACAGGTTGATGAACAAAAATGAATCGCACAGAAGTGAATGAGTGATTAGGTAAAACGAATGAAAATTGAAAAAAAAAAAAAAAAAAAAAAAAAAAAAAAAACAAAGGACAAAGGCAACAAAAAATAAAGAGCAGCAAGAGGCGTGTGAGGCAATGCCATAGTAGGTAAATAATAGTCGGTAGGGCCATTGACAGCATTTTCTTTTTTTTTTTTCCTTTTTCTTTCCTTCTTCCGACACTCGTCCTCTATGTACAAGCATTTCTATTTTTTTTTTCTCCGATTCATGCAAAACTGTCACGACTACCAAAACCGATCCGTGGGTAGAGCCGTGAAAAATTTTAATGATCCTTCCATGAATTCATTGACTTGGCGATTCGATTTTTTTCGAAAATTTCAATTCGACTCGTCCATGCCAAATTGTAGAAACGCCGTGTTTCGTGTATTACTTTTTTTCCTCTTTTCTTTCTTATTCGCATCTCTCTCTCTCTCTCTCTCTCTCTTCTCCCACTGTAAGACTCGCGTCCACTCTAACCTCACTTTTCTCATTAATCATTAATATTCTCATTATCCGTTCTCCTCTTCCTCTTGTCACAGTTATCCCGCGTGACGATTTCTTTACACGACAAAATTTCACATTCCTCATTATCTTCTCCGGGCATCTTTACGCTCCATACGTATTTATGGTGCCGGCGTAGAAATTAACGTGGCTCCAGACACCTCGGTCTATAATCACGTCCGATCGGCATATCCTTTCCAGTAGGATCTTGGCCTGGCGTTTCTTTGGCTCCTGCTTTTCAAAATTCTCCTTCGACACGTGGACAGTGAAAGGTGAAACGGGGTTTCGCATAAGGTGGCTGGGGGGGGGCAGGTCAAGAGTTCGGATATTTTGGACAGAGACCTTATTGGTCGGTCTCGCTTTTTTTGGATTTTCATTTTTGTTAGCACAAAACACAACGGGGTTATTTTCGATCGAACACGCGGTCTCGAGCAGCCCACCGTGGCCAATCGACTCGGAGTAGCGAAATATTTTACATTTTTTACATTTTTTTTTTTTTTGAAACTAAAATTTGAACAATATTTCACATTCTTCCCCCTCCACGTCCTCCAACGCCAAAACTTTTTCTATCTCCGAAAGAACCCGCTTTCCGCGTGGTTATCGAATTTACATGGCTGCGGTGGGTTCGACGAAACTTTTGTTATCGGCTGTACGACTCGCGTACGTATTAATGGTATAATCAGTATCTACATTGTTAAAGGCTATTGTCTCTACGAGATTATGGAAAAAATAAAAAAAAGATCTCTTACACTCCCAAAATTAATATGTCCATGCGGTTATTCCCACAGGCCAGATTCAAAAAAGGTATTAATAATATTTGTATTATCATTATCCGTGTGTATGTAATATACATATATATAAAACAAAGAGTAAGAAGGAGAGAGAATAAATGTATAATCCGCTACCAAAGGATTAAAGAGAGAAGGAGACAGCGAGATAGAAATAAATATTAACAGAGAACAAGTTCAGCGCTTAATTAATTTTCATCTAATTAACGCGAATGACTCGAAATAAAGTACCGGCAGTAAAAAAGGACACGCTGCGTGCCGTCTGCTCCAATTTCGTTAATGCCGGGCAGCAGAGCGCAATTAATTGGTCAGTTGATTAATCGATTAATTTAGGGACGAGAGAATTTAGAGATGGAGGGGAAAGGGAATGAAATGAAATTGCAGAAAAGAGAGAGAGCGAGACTAAAGAGAAAAGTGTAAAGAATTTCACTTGACAGATCGATCTCAAGGATCAATCGACTTTGGACCTAAAGTACCTGAATGATCTCGAGGGAATTTCTCGAAGAAATTAATATTATCGCTTCTACGTTGATTATCAAAATAATTCATTTAACAGCTCACGCTAACGGGTATTACGAATCCTCGGGCCAGCGTATTGTGCGTGAAGAAGATGTTGAAAAGAAAAAAAAAACATTTAAACTTATGGCAAAGAACGGTGGATGCGCCTCTAGTGAAAAGCACTGTAGCTTCTTGTCGACTAGCCTCTATGAGATGTGTATATATATATATATATATATAATTAATAACGCTCACCAAACTATAATTACCAGAAGGTATTACTGTATACATGGGTCGATTGCCTAAGGGGGCGCCTATGATAAGCGCGATAAGCTAAGTCAAAGCTAGTAGAAAGCTGAATAACAGTGATATGCGAGGTGTATGTTTCTTCTAATTTTTTCGTTGGATTGGACGAAATTACGGGGAAGTGTTGTCTCTTTGTTTTTCGTTCAGGGACACGAGAGAGAAAGAGAGAGAGAGAGAGAGAGAGAGAGAGAGAGAGAGAGAGGACAGAGGGAATTTCCAAGGATTCCCCAGAGGAATGTCGAGATTAAATCGTTGCGTAGAAAAGACACCTTTTGGAGTAGGGTCGATAGGCCATAAAAAAAAAATAAAGGAAGGCAAGGGCGGAGGTCAAACACGTGGTAGTCAGAGGAGTTACAAATGTGTGTGTATATATATATATATGTATACATAAAGTAATAAGCACCGACAGAGACAAAGGAGCGACTGAAATTGAACGATATACATAAAGTGTCAATTTTTCATAAGACCTCCGAAAAATCGTCGATCCTCAGATTTAAGGGGGGGAGAGAGAGAGAAAAAAAAAATTTTTTTTTTCAAAGCAAGACGAATCTTCTTTCTTATTTGAAAAAAGCGACTTTTCTATTTTATCCCGTATAAGTTATATCATCCAGATAGCGCCCTGAGCCTGCCACCCCTCCCTGCCCCCCCTATACAGTATACCATAATTTATATACACACATATATATATAAACTCCAAGGGCAAAAGAAAATAACGAATGTCTAGGCCTCACTGAGGTCACAATGGATGCTCAGACTGCGTGACGTAAAGCCTGTATTGGCTAAGATAAAATAGGACAGTAAAGGAGGAGTCGGCTTACGGGGCCAGCTCGAGTATAACAATGAAAGAGTGTGAATTGGCTGAAAGTGAGGAAAAGATTGAAAAGGTAGAGAGAAAAAAGAAAGAGAGAGAACCGACGGGAAGTTAAAGGGGACTACAGGAGAACCCAGGACAGCAGTTAGATGGAAAAAGAAATTAGAGACAGACACCATATACATGTATATACGGTTTATGGGGTGGATCGAGTTAAATATATAATATTAATGTACGTCAGAAAGAAACGTTATGCGAGTCTCCTGTACAAGGTTAGGTTGGGTTAGGTGAAAAAAAAAAAAAAAAAATACGACGCTCAGTCCTCGGCTGCATATACGAAGTTATACGAAAGAGGCGTTTACGAATACAAGAATATCCCGTATTTAGTAGCGTTTGCTTGCTCTCTGGCATACAGGTACACGATATACGATATATCACAATGACATATATAATATATACATATATCCTGTTCTCTGACACAGTCTGCTGTACAATTGATTGCGGTAGGTTGTTGCTGTTATTATTATTATTATTTTGTTTTGGGGAGATCTGGCAGGGTGGGACTGACCTGAGTCACAGGGCTGTACTCGCTAGCCGTGGTACTAGCCGTCGACTTAATCGTCCCGGTATCGGAGGCCTCCAGCGGCCTACAACTCCGTCTCCGCATTTTCTCGGCCTCGCGCGAGAAACGTGCCTCGACGTCGAGCCGTCGGGCCTCCAGCTGTTCCCGTAAATCCTGCCGATTGCGAAAGACGATCTCGCTCTCGGTTTTCTCCCTCCTCGGCCTCTGGGGCCGCTCGCCAAACGAGAAGTCAGTGAGTACCGGTTCCCCGGGCGCGCTCTTCTTACCAGGGCCCGATATACCGGCCACGCTGATCTCGCTGCCGCGACGATTGCCGCTCGCGAATATACTGGCTTTCGAGTCGGACTTGTGAAGGTACGCGGAATGCCTCGTGGACGGGAAGAAGTCCGAGTTCTCTCTCCTGAAGGCACGGCTGAACGGTCCATTCGAGAGCTTCGAGTCCGACTCCTGTCGCCTGTGAAGCGGCTTCGGCTGATTCTGATGATTGTGCGAATGATGCTGCTGATGGTGGCTCTCGCGCTTCTTGTGCGAAGCGCTGCTGTTCGTCGTAGTTCCCGTAGTCGCCGTCGAGGTGGCGCCACCGCTCGTACCGTCGATCATCGTACCGCGCTTTAGGGTCCTGTCGCTCGACGATGACGTGGCGGTCGACGAACGCTCCTCGCTACTCGACTTGCTTGCCACCTCCTGTTTCATTTTATCCAACCTTTCGTTAAATCCTTGAAAGAAGCGGGTAAAGTCCCACTCCTTCAGGAGCAGCTGCTCGTCTATTTCCGAGCGACGGTTGTTTCCCGCTTTATCGTCCGGCTGATTAAGTTTCTACGCGGGCGGATAATGACAGAAATGACAAAAAAAAAAAAGATACATGCATAATATTCCTGACGTCGGTGGAAAATTTGTGGATCTTAGGGACGGTGAGTGGGTGGGTGGAATTGGAGGGCTATTATCTCGCTAATGTATATCCATTTTTTTTTTTTCGTCTCCTTTCGATAGTTACCCTCCTCGAACCTTCCTTGCTCTTTTCCCCCCCAAATCCAAACTCTCGCTCCGTCGATTCACGAGTCTGATAATTTTTTTTCATCACGCGACTAGAGGACGTCGTGCGTGACTTCGATCACGGGATTCCTGACCGTTGATTTTATACGAACTAGAGATTCTCTATCTACGTCCAGGTAAACGTCCGTTCTTTGGGTTACTTAACGTGAATACCATGTACTTTATTTTCCTACGTCCGCAACGCTACAAGATCCTAAACGATCGTCGTGCGGCCGTCAGTCGGTACTGGGTGCCAGAGAGTTTATGCAATTGTTAAAATTGATATGTGATGAAAATTCGTACATGAGGAAGGACAACTGACAGCGGACTTGTTGCACCAGGAGGATTGATCAGTTGGGTATAACAGCCTGTCGAGGTGATGGGTACTGTCTGCAATTGCACATGTAAATGCATATTTCTTTACTTTTTTTTTTTTTTTAGTGACAACGAGACTCCTGGATAACACGAGCGTGAACGTGGTAATGGATGCCAGTGAATTAGCTACGAACAAGGTAAGTGAAGGAGATGTAACGAGAAAACAAAAAAAAAAAGTTAAAAATAAATAACGCTAATAGTAAATGTAGATAATGCAGCACGATCCCTTCCTCTCATTCGCGACAGAGATCTTCTCCTTCCTTTTGCCTTTGTTCTTCCCACCGGTGACAAGGAGGAGAAAGGAAAAAGAAGGACAAGCACAGGATCTCCCATAGTTGAATTTTCCTCTTATCCCGTCACCGTTAATACACTCTTACACGTCGTCTCTGGCATATATTCACTGTGCTCTGAAACAGTGTACATTTTTCAGACCCAAACGAGCCACAGACGCGACATTAAATTTTTCGAAAAATCATTCAACTTCATCGTCGCTGAGCACCCGCTGACTTGGATATCCTCGCACGGCGGGCAAGGTTAATTTTTAGTGAAAACGAGGAAAATTCTGACTCAACGGAGAGCATACATGTACGTGATAAGAAACGTGTCCTTGTGTGGACATTTAAAAAAATATTTTTTTAATTAAAAAAAAAAAAAGAAAAAAAGCAACGTGTCACGTCGTCTCGTATGTGAAGCGTGAACATCGAGGCAAAGTGCTACTGACACTTAAATTACGTGAAATATATAAATATAATGTGCGTATATATATATATATATATATTTATAGTATATGCACATATACCGTGTGTGTATATACATATACACAAATACAGATAGGATACAGATAACAGAGGTGTACGATAACCATCGGCACACATAAACTACTTATACAGTGTGTGTGTGTATATATATGTATACAGACAGAAATCTCTCCCCTCCGACTTTTTGGAAAAGCCACTGGTCAAGGATAAAGACAAGAATTAACAACGAAAAGAAATCGTATCCCAAAAGTCCAATTTCAAAAGTGAACATTGATTCTTCACTGTGATATTACAGCTATAACGTGAATGATCCCAATGGGATTGATTTTGAAAAAAAAAAAAAAAAAAAAAAAAAAAAAAAAAAAAATTTTTTTATTCCCATCTCGTCGGTATAAGAATAAATCGCGAGGATGCTTTATTATGAAATCGGAAATTGGCGTCGATCTTCGGGCGAAGAGCGAGCGTTTCCAGAGTCGTAAGATAAAATGTCCCACAATATAGATAATACTCGGTTGCAAGAACGTTCAAGAGATACACGATGTGATAAGTAATGACTTGTACACGGCAGTTGCGTTTTGTAAGGGTGAAAAAAAAATAAAAAATAAAAAGTGATTATCAGTGCTACGTGAGTCTGGGTTGCAGGATACGATAAGAAGCAAAATTTGGATTACTTACTCGTTTCATGACTAAGGTGCGATCGCCCGATTCTTCCTCGTCGGGTGTTGGGGGCAGAGGTCGATTTGGTGCGCCACCTGTCGGTAAAGAAGATTCGAGTTAGGTGTATGTATATGTATTTGAATCAAGTAATTAAAAATGTATCAATAGGCAGGACTGAAAATGACAATTGGAATAAAATTGTAATATATATTAGTATAAGAGTAATAAAGAAAGTCGATACGTTTCTCCTACCTTTTGGCTTACCTTCGTGGTGAGAATTCTGAGCATTGTGGGACGAGTCCGACGACGGTCTGAAAGGAGAAAATTCAGGGCTGGAGCGGCAAAAATAAAGACCGGGATTGATGAAGCGATGACGGGTGTGCAGAGCAGATGATGATGATGATGATGATGATGATGAACCGCGATGAAATTGATGAGTTTCGATGAGGTAAAACAAAATGGGAATAAGGACGATAAGAATGGCATTAGTAATAATTACATTGAAATATAAATATTAACATGGAAAGCCTGTTACGAGCGCCTGACAACGATTCGTGACTCCAGGACGAACAGGCGTTCCAATAGAGTACATTGGTTCATTACCGGAAGTGATAGCAAGACGTATGAAGAGCATGACAGTGACGAAGGACAATGAACCAACGATTATTAAATTATCGTATAATCGACTGAACGTTATACTAACAGTGGCTTGGGTGGATCACTGGCCAACAAGGTTCCGTCGTTCCTCATATTGCTTCCGCTGGGATCCTCGATATCGTCGTCGCTGTCACTTTCGATTGACAGTGCCTAAAAGGAAAAGAAAAAAAGTTGTTCCGGGTAACACAAGATTCCCCAACACATAGGCAGATCGAATTGTCAAATTGTAGTGGCAAAGTGATCGAGAGAGCGAAGTAGTCAAAAAAAAAAAGCAGATAGCGCTGCATACGCAAAGTGCACGGAGTAAAGTTGGATTAGCAGTAGCTCATTATTATTAAATGACAATTGATCAACAAAGAAGTCCAATAGCTTCCACGTGCTTACTTGATCGAGAATACTGGAAGATTGTGGCATCTGCTTGCTGTTCTGCTCGTTGCTAGGCGCCGAATTCGACACGGATGTCGATGCCGGGGGCGCAGACGTTTTGTGCTGCCTGTTGGGCCTCGGCGGGGCCTCAGGGCCCTGCGACACACCAAGCTCGTTGAGTTGAGCAGCCAGCATGTCCAAGTCCTACCACCCGCACACACACACGACCCTGTTAGTCACTGCCGAGACACCACATCCTAGTATTACAGAAGCCGTCGAGGTCCTGGTCCATCCATAAGAATCTATCCAGGACCCACTGAGAGGTGTCGCAAGAACGGTCCAGGACGCTCCCAATCAAGTCTTTGGGCCCTTTGTAGATTCGTTAGGGATAGACCTGGGACCTTCGACGCGACGACTTGTTAGTCGATGGATCATCGATAGGTACGATCACAGTGTTCCATTGGCTTCCCACGTTAATGACTTATGGATCGATACTGATATTTGTTAATGATTGATTAATATATAAGCACTGGACTAGCAAACAGGTAATATTACTCCGACAAAGCTTTCCTTTACCATGAGCCACGTACATCTGGGTTAGTTTAGATGCATCCATCTGATTCCATGACAACCAATGACGTATGATCATCCAAATTAATTTCGTTAACAGTCTGTGCGATCGACAGATGGAATCTACGAGATTCATCGTCCTTTCTGCTTTCATTTGAAATAATCGAGTTTTATCGTACATTAAAATGACAAGGACGTCGTGATAACATTGTTAAAGCGTGAACGAGTATAAACGCCGTGCGCAGTTGAGTGTAACAGTGGATGCACAGTGGCAGATGTATAACGAGTAGTGTTGCCGGTGAGACGGTATTTGAAAAATGAAGAAAAAAAAAAAAATTAAACAGAAAAATCCATGAAGGTAGAACAAAGAGTAAGGCGAGGAAGACAGAGCGGCGAAGAAACTTGAAGAACTAGAAGAAGGTCGTGTTGTCTTCTTACCTCCGGCCTCCTCGGCGGCAGCTACAGTACATGAACATGAAAAAAAAAAGAGAAAAACCAAATACATTCCAAAGCCAAACGCAACAGGCTTTTATCTAGGATTTTCTATATTTGTGCACGTGTCTTTGATAAGAGATACGTGCGCGCGACATCTGGCGCCAAGCGGGGTGGACAAAAACAATTTTTGTTCCGTGCCGCAAAAAGCTCCGCCCTCGTGTATCCGGAGTACGTTTCGCAAGGCGGCAGAAAGCCAATAATCTAATAAAAAGAGCGCGAACGTATCGCTTGTTTCAGTAATACCAATTGCCATCGTATTTCCCGAGTCAGGGACGACGATAATCGTCTAAGAAAGAAACGATTGTTTTCGCCCCGAGAAGTACACGTGACAGGCGCGTAACAATGAGTCTTTATCGCGTTGACTGTAAGAAAAAATATATATATTCTTTGACTGTCAAATTGATTAAAAGTTCTTAACCTCGAGACGTGGCGAAGCCTCGGGACGCCGCCGGGGCTGGCAGTGCTTAATGAGACAAGTGCTGTGTCCGGCGCACTATAGGCACGTTAACGTAGGTCGTGAATTCTAACGTGAAATTGCGAGATTCGTATGACAGACAGAAAAGGGACAAAGATAAGAGAGAGAGAGAAAAAAAAGAGAAACAAGTCAGATGTACAGAGAGCGAAGTAAGAGAACCGTGAGACTGGCTTTAAGGGTAAAATGGCCACGAGCCACCATAAGAACAATGTTAGATATGCCATAGGCATTACATATTTTGATTGAGAGAAAAAAAAGAGCTAAAAACAGATAATCAATTGACCAGATCTCTGGCAGCATTAACGGAGCAGCATCACCAGTGGCAGCTGTGTGATTATATTCTCGTGCTACTCGTGTAAACGATCTTCTCCATATCTCCTAGGAGTTCCTTGGGTAAGACCAGAATTCGAGAATTTCAAGAGTGAGCTAATAACTCGAAATAGAATCGATAGTGTCTGTGAGCGCAAGTCCCAATCCCATTGAGATCCAAATGGCTGGGAGTAGAGAGATCATAATTGAACGCGTCTCCTGCTGGGCCCTTGTTCATCTGAGCAATAGAAAGTAAGTCGTGTGCATACGCATGGCATAACTAATGTTTAGGGCATGACCAGTAAAAGTATAAAGGACGTTCCTTACCATTGGTTTAAATATCTGACTGTTTCTCTGCGGTGCTGACTGCCCGCCGGAGCCAGCGGCACTTCCGCCGCCGCTCGACGGCGCTTGGTGATTCGAAGGTGGCGTGGAGACCTTGTGCGGCTGACGTGGATCGTCTCTTGGCGTTGGGGGCAAGGGTCGCGACGGTGGCTGTGGGTCTGGCACCACTGCAGGTTAGAAAGTACCAATGGCAAAGACATGCAATAAGGAACGAGGGTCCGAATCCCCCCGGAGTGCGGCATCCTGGTGTTTTAAACCTGGTCGCAAAGACTCGGGCCACTCAAAGTTCTCGCTTACCGATCAGTCTGTGCGGAATAGCCGGTCTAGCCGGCGGTCCAGGCTCGGGAATTTCCCGTCGTCCCTTGTCCTTGGCCGGTGGCTGTGGCACGTCCTGGGTGAGCGTTCGACCTTCCTGGATCTGTTGGAAGTTACGTCTGAGGGTGTCGCCACCTGGTGCTTGAACTATCGAGGACGGCTCACCGGCCAGGGCTGGTTCCTCCTCCTCGTTCTCGCTGCCGCTGTACCGATAGTCCTCGCGCTCTGCAACGGTACGGGGATATGGTGTATTATTTATCATCCAAGAGAAAGATAAAGCAAAGTACAAATCGTTAGTGCGTTTAACGAGTGGCTCTTCTGCTTGCTCCAAGAGCATCCATTATCGGTCTTGTTGGACGAACGAGTTGTGGAGAAAATAATATTTACTGGAGGCAATATAGCGATAAAGGGAATTTCTATACGCGATAACTCCTCGGTAATTGCAGCACAAATTGCGGTCTAGAGGGGAAGGAGACTAATTGCTTGGACGATATAGTCGATGGAAGAAAAAGAAGTAATGAAAGTTGAACAAAAAGAGGAACCAGATGAAAAATTTTCGTCGCTACAATAAAATTGTACGGCGCTCGAGCGTCTTCTCTGTCCCGCGGAAGTAGAAGTTGCCCGGAACAATTTCCAGACCCTCGTATGGCTACTCGTTCCACGTAGGCGGGCCAAATTACCTTTCTCCTGTTTGCGCTTCTTGCACCGGTCGATGTGATCCTTAAGCTGAATTCTCACTTGTCGCTCGGTCGGTTGGTCCCGTATGAACGGATGCTTGAGGAGCTGTTCTGTGTAAGGCCTCTGGTGATAATCCTTCACTAGGACGGTCTCGATAAAGCCGTGAAACTTTTTCGCCCACTTCTTCGACTTGAGTCGCGGTGGCGGATTGCGTGGAATCAGGAAGAGCGCCTGGTTGCAAAATCAAACGACGATTAGATGACGGTCGGCGCCGTTAAAGAAAAAATATACCGGAAGTCCCGTACGAGACAAAAATAAACTTACTCTCATGGGATGAAGGTCGCAGAGCGGTGGCTGTGACTCGGCCATTTCTAAAGCAGTTATACCCAGTGACCAGAGGTCACTTCTGTTGTCGTAGGTCGCATCCGGATTCTCGTCGCAAGCGATTACTTCCGGCGCCATCCAATATGGCGTACCGATGAAGGTATTCCTACGTCCTATTGTCCTGTCCAGTTGTGCGCTTACTCCAAAGTCGACTGTGCATCAGAGAAAGCAATTAGATAGCAAATCCCCTATTATGCCAACTACAAATTTCATCCTAGATCCGTCTACTGGGAAACTCACCGAGCTTGACTTCAGCATTGTCTGTGAGCAGAACGTTCTGTCCCTTTATATCCCTGTGGATGACTTTGTTGCTATGAAGATAACTAAGTCCACGAAGTATCTCCCTGGAAATGTAGGCGATCCATTCCTCCTTGAGACTCTGGCCCTTGGTGGATTTCACCAGGTCCGTCACGGAGCCAGCTCCGCAGTACTCCATAACCAGCCACAATTGATCGTCCTTACCAGGTGGTGACTTTTTGATAAATGCCCCATAGTACGTTGCTATGTTTCTGTGATTCGAGTACTAAAAGCAAAACGATGTACTGATCAGTGTAAAATCACCCAACGATCCCATCTAACGTATTCCTCAATCTTTGAGCAGTATTCGCTACAAAGTGGAACAGCATCGACCATACGTCTTATGCAATTAGCCGTCAGTAAAGATTTTTCTTAAAATTCCAAAAAAAAGTGCAGATTCTCTATTTTCACAAACTTTTTGTCCTTGAAAGGACAATCTAAAAAAGGAATGTTACAAATCAAACAAGTTTTAATGGATTCTGGTTGTAACAGTGATTACATAAAACACTTCCACAAACTCCATACTGTTCCACCTGATAACTCCATCTTACCCTCTTGAGCACATTGATTTCTAACTTGATTTCCTCTTCCTCGTCCTGAAACAGACAAAAAAACTCGAATTAAATTTACTCAGCCTTCACCTGGCGCATTAATAATTGACTCCAGTAGTAGCACGAGGATATAGCTCTCGAATGCTACACACACCACAGTCATCCTGATACAGTAAATTACAAAGGGGTGCATCAGGTAGGTACATACGTAGGAGTCAAGACGTATCCCAAGAGCTAAGTGCAAAACAGGTTTCCCACTGGCTATAATAGACGTCTGTTAACTGACCCTGGACTATTACGTACAAGTACTCCTGGAGCACATCAGGAATCCACTAGACTGAATTATACCTGACAGGGAATCTCCAGTACGCATAAAGTCTTAGTCATACCTGAGATATGATATAAAGCTCCAGCGAACAAGGAATTCAAAAAATTACTTTCCACTACGTACCACAATTCTACAACTTATACCTAATACAATATTCATCCACTGCGTAGGCATCATTATACACATATGGTGTAACAAGAATAGGATGGGCACTACGCAGCCACACAATGAGCATCCATATGACAATTAACGTAATTACAATCTCCCTCATCACCCTTACAATCATTATTAGCCATCCTCTCATTAAATTGACTAAACAAGCGTCTCCTGCAGGTCCTAAGGGATAGGGAGGGATCAATTAAAAAAAGTCAACTCCCATAACGGTCATCCCTCAACAAGACCAGTCTACTTCATTACTTAAACAGCCCCCGCAGTAGTCAGTATTAGGATCAGCGAAGAGTATGAATACCTAACAAAAGTTCACAGCAACAATAAGTGAACATAGGTCAGGACACTTGAAACAGAAGAAATTTCCTAAATACAAAAATCTCTTCCAAACAGACAGCAAATGATTCTATGCCAGTACAAATTTCGTAAATCCGCCTACACAGTTTCTTAAGATACCATTGAAAACGTATAACGGGTGTTCAGTTTATTCCCTAATGAATGCCAGAGTTTACCTTTCACAATACACATATATAAATACAGGTGGCAGCAGCGACAACCGATTTACAGACAGGCTTAACCGCAGCTACAAGAGAAGTGCATAGCTGCGGTTGCATTAACGGATTCTCCGGTGCATCCTGAGAGATAGAATTTCGCCACCTGTACATTATATACCTATATGCGTATACATATAACACCAGAGAGTGACACGTCACGAGGACACTCAGGCAACCTACATCCGTTCAAAAGGAAACCGCAAGTCGTTTAAGACTCTCAACGAAAACGGAACGACCATACAAATACCAATAATTCTTTTCGAGTCAAAAGTCGGAATACATTTTCAATATTCCCACGTAACGATATGTGCATCCTGGGACGAGTCCTGATCCTTATGATGAACGTGCTCTCGCAGAAGACGCGCGTGATGGGAACGTAGTTTAGCACGTACATAAATAACGTACGTGCATACACCATAGGTGGACTCTGGTTATTTATCTCATACGTAGTATCCATACGCGTAAGTGCAGTGTGGTACGAAGGGCATGCGAGGAGAGGAGACGCATGTTCAGGGTGTCTCAACAAGTACACAAGAAGTCTGGAAGAAGGGAAAAAAGATTTTTAAAAATACAATAAACGAATAGGAGAAAGTCAGCCATTGAATTAGATACATAAGGGGGGGAGACAAGGTGGACAAGGAGTGAAAGCCATGAGAGAGAGTATATGGGAAAAAAATTTATATGAATTAATACCGTCCATGGTATTGTACCATGATCACCCGTTATAGCCTGTTCACCAGGTGGTTTACGTAAACGTAAACGCGTAACGATCGCGCAAACCGATTCGCAATGGCAGCAACGAAGAAGCCGAACGGGCACGTCACGTTCGCTAGCGTGATAGTGGGCGGTCTATCTCTTTTTATTACACATGGTGTGTGAATATATATATATATATATATATATACACGAAAGAGCTGCCATTAGCATAAACGTGTGTCTCCAAGAGGTAGAGAAGTATGGTCATAGTTCCTATTCGTAGTTGGTCCTGATCCTGAGGAAATATCCGCTATACACGAAAGAGCTGCCATTAGCATAAACGAAGAAGCCGAACGGGCACGTCACGTTCGCTAGCGTGATAGTGGGCGGTCTATCTCTTTTTATTACACATGGTGTGTGAATATATATATATATATATATATATACACGAAAGAGCTGCCATTAGCATAAACGTGTGTCTCCAAGAGGTAGAGAAGTATGGTCATAGTTCCTATTCGTAGTTGGTCCTGATCCTGAGGAAATATCCGCTAACGGCTCTTTTCAGAATCCTTCGTAGGCACAGTTTCTGTTGGATTTATCCATGTACGGACTTGTTATGTATATAGTGGTAGCTAGTATTAGAGACTAAATTCTCGCTGTCTCCCAGGAATAACGTTAAAAGTCCCAGACGCACATATGTGGATCTTATGTACATATGCGATACGTATAGGTTAGAGTTTCCTTCCATTCCTGACCAACCGTTTCTCTGTCACTGTCTGTATACCGGTGGGTTTCTCGGGTTGCTTCGACTTTGCCAGGGCGCCACACCACGTATTCCAAAACCTGTTTTTCTTCGGCAAAACGAAAAGCGTGAACCCCACGGAGCTCGCGGAACGGTCGAGAAGACCGGGATGGCTGTGCAGGAACCACCGATGCAAAATGGATGAGCCAAATGCATTGGTATATATCTTGCCACTGGGTATGAGCTACGTGGTGAATTATATTAGGAAGGAGTTTATACGGTTGAACCGTGAAGGACTAAAGGACAGAGGAATTAAATTTTAAACGAATTTATGGATTTTGCGACATTCCCCGTACGAACCTTCGTCAGCTGAATTATTAGGTGGATGAGGTGGGGTGAAATATTTTAAATAATTTATAAAATCCATGACTGATTTTTGCTTGGAAATTTTGCATACCCAAACGCTGTTGTGAGAGCGATAAAGATAATTCAGCTGATTTGAAATCTTTTATCACTGATAAAAGTCTTGATTGTTATCTTAATTCATAGAATTCTCACCTCGGTGACGTCCATGACTTTGATCGCTGCCAGCTGACCAGTCTTCGTGTGTCGACCCTGAAAACAGAAAGAATTCGATGATTAAATCATTAAGAAAATAAAAATATATATATACAAACAATGTATATGTAACATAATATATAAAAAAAAAATAATATCTCAACCTAAATATCCATATGCGTACTCATATGTGTCTGAAGCAGTGGACAGTCTCCCAAGGGGAAGAAGATCGTGCAACTTCCACGAAGAAGACTGATGATTCATCTATCAGTTACAAGCGAGAAAGAGAGAGAGAGAAAGAAGGGTAGAGAAAATAAATGAGAATTCTACGGGTTATCCGAGTGCGACTGGTTCCTTCCCAGAATAACAAGGATAAGAAGAGTCACGATTTCCCTTCTACGAATTCCAGCCTGAATCCCACACCACATTTGATATGATAATTCAAACAAAAACATTCACCACTGACTTCCCCCTCGATCAGATCAAAGCTCCCAGTTAGTATATAATGTAACAATAAAATTGAAGATCGAGACTAAAGGACTTTCGTAACCTACAGAAAAGAAAAAGAGAGAACGTTACTCAGTCTGATTCCCATGATAAAAATCGAAAGAATTATCTCCACACACAGAAAGCTCCTTCACTCTCTGATTCGTCTGGCAATCCTGCCACAAGTTCGGTCATTATTCTCCAATGTTTTTGACGTTTCCAGAGGACTCGCTGCTTCGCACACATTTTCATTCTGGCTTCTCGTAACAAAGCGATATATGGGCGTTCTCTTTTTTTTTTCGCTTCCTCCCTATCTGTCACCCCAAGTACAGAATAGAAAGAAAAGTAAAGAGAGAGAGAGAAGCTCGTTGAAAAACACGTCAAAGGACATTTTACGCCGCGCGGTTACTTACCCACAGCCATGAGTACAGAAGTACAAAAGTACTGCGGATAGGTTAGAATAAAAGAATATACGACGACGAGTGTCCCGTCTGACTTTACGTATTTGTTCCGTTACGACCGGACACACCGAGTTTACACGGACTGTCAACCCATCATCACCGAAATAAGCCGATTACATTCTCGAGAAAGACGACTCCGTGAGCTTCCTGTTTTCTTCTTTCAAACTATTTCGTTCGTAACGACTTCTTTATCGAGTTGCCATTTTTCGCCGCTAGATGGAGCAGCGGCGCTAGCGGCGGTGGCGTCGAGACTAGACGAGAAATCTACATTGGAATTTTCCCTTGCAACTATTGCCAGCTACTTTTAAAATATAAATACACCACACAGTGAAATACGCAACGGTATTCTCGAATTCAATTGTGTTACGATTTAGATTCCAGGAAGGTGATTCATTGTCCCATTAAATCTTGCGTCATTCCCGATCTATTCGTTCGACTCGGAGGAATTTTAATCTGTCAATTGCACGTAAGCAAGCGAAGTAACGTTATATCAGAAGAAGGCTTTCACTCCTTTTTTGATTTTTTCAAGGGACTAAACGGCAACCTGTATCAGCGTTCAAGACAGATTATCACTGATGAATTCCCCAGGGAGTGATTACGTATGAATGAAACTCTTTAATTCCATAAGCCCGTATCGTTTAACGCGAGTTTATTCCTGGTCACCTTGTATTAAGGATTCCATGGCGCCCACGTAAAAAGTCCGCACGAGACAGTTCAGTGAAAGTTATCAGTACCTATATATACGTGGCTGCCTGCCTAAGTGTCTGCTTACTTGCAAAATAAAATATATAAATAGAAAAAAGCCAATTTATTTTTAAAAATTCCGTCTTTCTACAGAATATACAACGGCTAACCCTAAACCTGACGAACACCCGGCTATTAGTAGTTGGTTATGTAAACTCCAGCCACGTGGACAGTGCCGAATCGACAAATTCCAAGACGTCTGAGTATAAGAAATTGAAGACAAAGAAAAAAAGAAAGGCATTCCCACGCGCTTCCTTCCTTGTGCGTTTGTCACGCTTAAAATTTCACCACAGCAAAAAGACATGGAATTCCGTCCAACAAACGTTGTACGGTAATTGCCTTCGACGTTATCCCATACTCAGCAGGTAATTTAATGATAACAGGAGTCAAGCCCATTGCAAACGAACTCGCACGTCAACGGATCAAACTCATTTTTCTATAATCTTACGTGTGTACCTTCTGCTTTTAAAAGGAGGGCGTATGAACAGCCCTGAAAAATAGCTGTGGCCAGGAATTTCTCGAATCATCAGAATCTCGTGAATCGCTCGCCGAGAAACTGTGTCTTGTACATTAACATGTACACGTACGCCTCTGAGAGTAGGTCTGCAGTGAATATATATATATATTCATATACCAGAGAGGAATGCTAAACGCGAGGCAAAAGGGAGTATTAAAATGAGAGAAAAAGGGAGAGAAAAATCGAGAGCAGTAGAAAGTGTGGAGAAAAAGTTACGCGTACACGTGAAAGCATGGTGCGTATCCTATGAAAAGACGTTGCTTAAATATATATCGGTATATCGGTACTGTTTATTGTGAGAAATGCTTAGACTTTTCCTCCTCTTCTGTCTATCTCTCTCATTGCCCAGGCTGCCAGATAAATTAAGCGTATTTATTGGTATAGGATTCGAAGGTGATCGAGACGACAAGGGGGATTTACGGCGAAAACAGCCTTTCCAAGAATGCCTTTGGCCGAAGAGGACATTGCCGAAAGTATATCTGATGGCTGGTAGAAGGGAAAAAAAAACCTTATGAAAGAAAAAGTCAAGCCCCAAGGGTAGTAGCGAGATCTGAAGTCGAAGGAAAAGTAATCCCTAGGTCCAGCCTCTCGTTCGTAGGAGGTGCGTCTCGGATTTCTTCCCAAAGAAAATTCTCCCCTGGCCTCCTGAAGAGACCTGAGAGAGAGTGAGAGCGTAAGAGAGAGAGAGAGAGAGAGAGCTAACGGTATCGGTTAAAGGATGGCACCCGCAAACGTGCGGATCCAATAAGTGGCCAAGGGAGAAAAAAGGAGAAAGTCCAAGAGAAACAGGACACATGGGATAAGGATGATAGAGAGGAATCTTGCTCCGCATCTTCCTGGAGCAAAGATTTTGCGTCTAGACCAAATTCCAAGCAGAACGAGTCCTTCGATACTCGTTACCGATGTCTAGGTAGACCCGGCGGAGTTCCTTGAGCCCGTTATAAATCAGTATAGCCCGTATACCCAGGCACCTAACCCAGCACCAAGGGCACATAGTCCATACAGACATATTATATATTAGTCGTAGCAGGTACCTGAAAACTTTGAAAATTCTCCAAGAAAATTGGAATAGACCTCGTAAATCAGTATTACATCCCATTGGCTGAATCCACAGAATTTCTTATTGCATCGAAGGATAATGGAAAATTCAGTCCACGTATATACAGGCACAACCACACAGAGGTATCTGAAAACTTGCTAAAACGAATTTCGATCAATCATTTGACGTTCCCTTTTATTTTTTTTTTTTATTCCGTGCCAGCAACGGCCAATAATACTGGTTTGACAATTTTTCAGGGACGAGACCCACGAAATTATTTGACGCCGTGGAGTATGTCGCAATTTCAAATTTCCCGCTCGTTTCAGTGTCAATTACAATTAGTACCAGCGACGACCCTCGTCAAGCGAGATACGAAATTTCATTTCTATTTCTGACAGAACTAATATCCTGAGATACGGGATCAACGTTAATTCTTGACTTTGGCTTAAAGAGCGAAAGGAGGACATATAAGAGGATTCTCTTTGAGAAATAAAATACATCGTCTCTTTCAAGCTATTGTACTACTGTCGTCAAATGAGAGACTCGTTAAACGGAGTCTCGAGAAGATAAAAAGACCAAACGGACGCGTCGACTGTACCAGCGATGATTGTAATGCTAAAGACTGTGCTTCTTTTTTTCTTTTCTTGGCATATCAAGGAAATAACGTAAAGGCGAACCTGAACCACGCGATTGGATGCATCCTCGAATGATAAATCGTCGGTGCGTGTGCATCGTGCAGAAAACACTGCACGCCCAAGAGCAGATACTTGAACCGACCATAATTATATATACGACAGAGTGAGAGAAACATAGCGAGAGAGAAGGACAGAGATAAAAGACTCGTTCACCGGGTCGAGAAAGTAGGACGAGTGTTTACGCGCGTGCAGGAATATTCCTCGACGAGAAGATCAATGTGGGAAGAACAATGGCGACGAAGACATTGATTGGGTCCTGAGCGTCCAAGGTATTTCGCGTAGTTTCAACCTGCCGGTTGAACGGGGCAATTTGGAAAATAAAAAATTGACTGAAAATGCGAAGACAAAATGGGGACCAAAAAGAGCGTGAAGTACTGCCACGTGGTATGGAAGGACGGAGTGGGACTAAGGGAGAAAAAACAGAAAATGGCCGATGAAACGTAGCCACGCGTGAGACGAATTAATAAAGGATAATAGGAGTCCCGAAGCCGTTGAGAATCTGGCTCGAATAAGAATGTGCTCAATTTTTTTTTTCCAAACGACAACAACCAGGTAAACTTAGCCTGGATATTGTAATCAATTTTCAGACCAGACGCGACCAAGTGTCAAGAGCCCACGCCAGGACACGAAGAAAATAATCGCACGGGATTCCTATTACAGGCGAGAGAAATAACTGGCAATGATTTTTCGTCTCTACGTCACATATGTTATGCGAGTATGTTCGTATGGGGACTGCGGTGCACGCATGAGTGCAGGCAAAGAGATTCGATCGTCGCGCAAATACACATACGATACGGGACTCTGGCATAGGTACCCTTGCACATGTGGGACACGTGTTCAGGGTACAGTACCCTGCACGAAAATTCAAACGACAAGACGTTAAGGAAGAAAGAAGAAAATTCCAATATTTCTTTGGCACACGTGAAATATTGGATTAGAAAAATTTAGAGGAAAAAAAAAAGGAAGAGAAAATTTTTACAAGCAAAGTTCCATTCGTTCAATGAAGTCTCCGGGACTCTAGACACTCGTAGGAACGTCCAAGCTGCTACCACGGAATGTTTGCTAAATCATCGTAGAACAATCTTCTTTCTCGAGGTTACCTTACGATGTCACTCAGTCTCGATGTCACCGCTTTGCAAATATATAAGCGTACGTAAATATACAGCAGAGGGCTGTCACCCTCGACGACTACTGGCAATGGCATTGGCAATGAAAGATATCATTAGAAACAATTAAAATCTTTAACTCGTGCCAAAGCAATGGCCCTGGAGTTTGGATGCCGAGTCACGGCGGCGATCAATGTTTCTGAATGAGCCACAAGACCCTATAGGTAACCGTGGTCTGCGGTACCGCTCAGTCTCTTGTTTCTTTTAACTTTTCTCATCCCCTTACAGCCCACTCACCTAACCATTTTTTTCCAGGTTTCCCCTTCATCCACTCGTACCGACAGAACCACCACCGCCGGTAGACCCGGGGACACCTTGAAATTTGACTATACGTCATAGCCCAGGACACAGACCAAAGACACTGTGCTGAATGAGAAGCCACGTGAAGAAAGTTCGAGGTGTTCCTAAAGACACAATAGATATTAAACCAGGCAGTGACCATGCCCGACTAATAAGCCCCCAGATACCAGCAGACAGCAGTTACAACGACAAAGGTCCTGGCCGATGCGTCATAATTATCACAGCTATAACTCCTGTATAGAAAATTTGTACTGGCAAGCAGAGAAGATAAGGAAAAATCTATGAGAGATTTTCAGACTCAATATATATATATAGAAAGTATAAGTGACAGAAGATAAACAAAGTACAGTAGGCAAAGAGAGAAAGACTGTAGCAGCTGAAGATAGGAAGACAGAAAGAGGCAAGAAGGTGAAAGACCAGGAGAGAGAGAGATAGAGCACGTTTTTGATTCCCCGTACGAGTCGACCTCGAATTTTATGAAACCGAAGAAAAAAAAGAAAAAAGCGATAGAAAGGAAATGAAAACCGCCGACGACGTCCTCCGCCGTCATCTTTCCAAGAAAGGCTGGCATCGTTCGCTGAAAAAGAACGATATTGGCAACCATTGAGCATAGACGAGGCGTAATGGACGTCGCTCCTCCCTGCGCCTCCCAAAGTCAAAAGCACGAGAACCCGAATGGCGAATGAACGTGACATTGGCGGAAATGTGTTTCTATTTCAGTGTCTGCCCGCGAGGGGCTGTATCGCGATGCGTCCTATTTTCAGAGAGAGACGCGGCTGGTGCTCTCGCCCGAGAGAGAGAGAGAGATAGAATAAGAAAGAAAGAGACACAAGGTTCAAAGTCGAACGGGAAACGCGAATATCTCGATTCCCGTCGTGAATGAGACCGAGAGAGACGACAATAATATAATCTGTCATTATTCCCTCAAGAAAGTGATACAGTCAAGTTCCTATAGCACAAGAGACGTGCACGAGGATAAATAAGAATCAAGAGGGTAGCGCGCCACTGGGTATACCCAGGGCCGCCGTTTGGGTACCGTTACACAGCGGGCAGTAGTGCCAGGCAAGTACATAAGTAAGTAAGACAACGCCCGATCTTTGATAGGGACGAAGCGAACGGCTGATTGCCCGTATTATCTCCCACGGACACACTTGTCTACGGGCACGGAGCACCGAGTCGAGTACGAGCACAGCGGCGAGGAGAGCGACGTTACCCTCGCCTTCTCCGTCGTCACGCACAGGGTCATCACCCTTCCCTCACCCACACGTAGAAGGAGGCCGTGCGCTCGAGGCACGAGCGTAAAAATACGTTCCCTCGTGATGTAGTCAGTCGCACCAGGAACAGCCGTGCTGGTGGGCATTGGTTAATAAAGCTGCTGCCGGGAAATGGCTTGGACACGTTTTTCTGTACCAACGACACTGGAATTTTTTATCGTCGTCGTCCTGCCGGCTTCTAGAGATATTTGAGATACGAGGTAACGGCATGCAGAGGTTAGGGTTGGCGGAAATAATTTTTATCTTTGTTTTCTCGATCGACTCTGCCATCTTGCGGTTCGTACCGATTGACAATGTCAGGGAGCAGCGCGAACTCGAATGAGCTTGGTTGGCTAGGCTGACGTCCAGAAAGAAACGTGGTAGCAGACGCTAGTGGGGATTCGCGCCGAGTAACAATGCACAATGGCAGACCTTTCAGTTACTCCGTTAAATGCGGGAGGGCGTGTGACGTTCTCTCTCTCTCTCTCTCTCTCTCTCTTTCCCGGACTCTCTCGCTCTCTCTGTCGTCCGCACACTAATGTAATACAATGTAAATGCGTGCAAAGAGACACGACCCAGTAGAAGACAGGACGGACGGACAACTCGGTCCGTGGTCGCCATTAGATTATCCACGCTTACGAAGCTCGGCTACTGTTGACAAAAAGGGTCGTATACGGAATGCATTATTTTTGTCCTACGACAAAGTCCTTTAAGGTATTCATTATGGTTTCTCCCGTGTCTACGGTGTAACCAGTCAAGGTGAAGTTACGAGAGCCGTCGTTACGCAAGAATTTTGAGGCATGAAAGATCGCGGGGAACGAAGAAAATCCATAGGAATTCACAAGGACACGTCATTCTTGTATAAAGACGGAGTAAAGGTTATACCAATTTTCTAGACGGTTATGAAACGAAGAGGAAGAAAAAAAATGACCACGGAATCAGGACAAACGACAAAAAGGAAGGTGAGAGCCCGTAAAGGAGCTTGAAACAGAACCGATTTCATCGAAGTGCCCGTCTATAATTTTCCATTCCGCGGTGGTCACGCACCCCTCGTTAGGTCTTTCGAGGTACACAAGAAAAAAGTGAGATATGGGGTTAACGAGGAAAGCCGGGAACGGGAAGGGGGGTCGAAGACCTCTCGGCTTTCCATTCGCTTTTTCGTCGATTCCCTCGTTACAAATGAGCCTAACGCTTTACTACGGTGAATCCTATCTCTCGACCCTCTACCATTTTTTTTTACTCGCCATTAACAGTTCTCCGTCTCGCCGTCCCAAACAGACTAGACCTACAGTCCCTTCTCGCCCTACCCCACCCCGTCATTCCCTATCGGTACAATAGAGCGACTGTGACTGTCCTCAAAGTCGAAATGTCCCTGGGACATATTAAAATGCACTATGAAGACATTGTGAGGCCACCTTAAAGAAACTACTGGAGGAAGTGCAATGGCACCGCTGCAATGTGTTTCCCGGCCACACCCAATCACCAAGTACAATAATTCCAGCACAGGGTTGTCCCCCTCTTACGCCACTGTAACCGTATACAGTATAGCGCAGTGCACTGTGGTACGCGTTACAAGGAGCAAGTAGAGGCCAAGCAAGAGTATTATTCGGGTAGAGAGAGAGAGAGAGTATTAGGTTATATACTTGTAACATAAAGCCCCCGAGTCCCAAGTCACCGTAGTCTCCTCGCGCAGAGCCAAGGACTTTCTAAGTCGTTCGTGGCAGACGGTCGGACGGCCCGGGTCGACCTTGAGCCAGCTGACCTTGCCAAGGAGGAGTTAAGGTCGTACCATGACCCGACGGCAACGTCCAGCGCCCACGTGGAAACTTGTAATATCAAAGTGAGCAGAAGAAAAGAAGAAAAACACTGACTCTCTCTGAAAAGCAAAACCCTAACGGATACATAACCTCAAAGCTTCAGAGACCGAACCACTTTCCGATCATCGTCCATTGTCGTGCCCAGGCCGTGGATATAGACGGGTGTCTTTTGTCGAGCATATCCAGAGACTGACAACGAGAAGGGGCACGGATTCCGTGTCGAGAGTGTCCCAGAAAACGTCGAGGACTCTAGGATTTTTAGGTTAAGACATTTTTTTTATCCCACCCGTTGACGTACGTGTGTCTAGACAGAGCGATACAAGTGCTAGGACGTTGCTGTAGCCGAACCGAAGCCATTCTTGAAGCACCATAGTGAGACGGCGATATTATTTCACGATGAGTCGCCCGGAACTTTGACGAGTCACGAGGAACGAAAACTTATGAAATTACGCAATTACGCACTAGATGGAACATGCTGCTCGATGGTCTGTGGGAATTGATCGAGGGTTACTTGATCCGATGTTAAAAATACGCATCCCGGGCTCTAGGCTGCGTGACGCCAGCAGTAAATGCCTTTGACATTCTCCCTGACAACGTGGGACAGGGCGACGGAGATAAGGACGGGGAGGAGAGCGAGAAACCCGCCGAAGGAGCCAATCGAAGCCGAGGAAATATTTTTAATTAATAGAGCGACGACGAGGAGTCAAATAAAAGGCAATACAATGCAAGCCAAGAGTAACGTAAACGAAGATCGTTATTCGGCCGTGGTGTCGGAGAGAGAGAAAAAATGGAGGGGAGCGACGAAAAAAAAAGGAAAATATTCCCAGACTCATCCAACCGTCACGAAGTTAAGCCGAACGTACCACGAAACAGCCATCTGGAGGAGCACTTAATTTTCATAGACGCTCGGAATCGATCCGTCGACGTCGAGGAACAAGGGTGCCAACCTTAATAACAATATACCCTTACCGAGGTACCTACTGTGCAATACGCATGTACATACCGGACAATACCACGTTAATAATTCAATCGAACAGTTGAAAAGTCATGGAACAATTCACTTTCTATGGATAATGCTTTCCTCGTACTGTATATATGTAATACGGAATACGCTGACAATGTACAGTACGTGTAGAAAATAATACGCTGGGAGGGGAGCTAGACGAGCGTGAACAGCTGTATTTAATTCGATCGGTGATTCAAGCCCGAGCTCCCCCGTTATTGTGAGGAAAAAAAACCTGAGCAAACAAATCGATCTGGGTTGTCGTCCCGCGCACGTTGTAATATTTATATTTACATTCATTCACGTGCACGATATACTATGCAGTCAGCGAAGCCGAGTTTTGGGTTATGCGGTAGGGCGGAAGACCCGGGAAAATTTGAAACTCGAAGAGAGCGAGCCCAGTGTCACTCGAATATGGACAGTGAGTAATGCAGCGTACAAGAGGTTACTCTCTCTGGAATGACTCTTTCTCTCTCTCTCTCTCTCTCTCTCTTTACAGTAAATACAGTACAAGAGGGAGAAACGAGCTAATGTACGCGTAATAGAGGCGACGTGCCAATGACTGAATGACGTAAACGATCAACGAAGTGGACAGTGGTTCCCAGCCGGCCGTGTTCGCTGATTGCTCTAAATTTGTTTCAATTCCGGTAATGGTAGGACGTTTGCCACGTTGGCTTCGGGATTCGTCAGCAATCGATATAAAATTTGAATGCGCACAATGACGATGCTTCGCTAGGTAGGTATCCATCGCGCGGTGACGGTCGAAGAGGGCGTTCAAAAAAAAAATTCGTCCGACGAAGGATCAACTTGGTTATTAACGACGGAGATGATCGATAGAGAAGAGGAAGATCCGTGGAGGCTGGAGGACGAGGCCCTTTTCCAGACGCTGGGCGTCGAGTGACGAGGTAGGCCCGGGAGACGTCTCCTCGAGGAAAATATCTATTCGGGGATAGACGACTCTAACCGGAGTCCCATCAATTCTTATGGACCACCGGAAAAGAGCCGGGGCATCCTTGTATAAATTTCGGATCACTCCCTGACACCTGGAGAAATGCAAAAGCGATGGTTAAAAAGAAAACATTGCATTTCACTGACTTTTTTAAAGAAATCATTTTACTTTTTTTTTTCAGTAATTAAAAAAAATGGTTTTAAAACTATCCGGAAAGGCAGTGGGGACCGCGAGCACGAGTCACAGTCCTGCCGGAAATAGAGTGCGGTGTCCTGCTGTGTCCTTATAGAAAGCTCTGATATCGAGAGACCAGTATATGTATTGTGTATACGTATAGCATACCCTTATAAGGATCAAGAGTGCTAGGTGCGCATCGACGTGAATTACGTCAGGAGCGTTTACTAGCGACAGCGCCATTAGTTTGTCTGCAAGAATTGCATACGGTGTAAATTGAAGCTATGAGATTTATCAAGATTCGCATTTAGCTTGGACAAGAACCCAATGAGCATCAGTCAACGAATCCGTTGCAGTACCATCCTAATTAAGCAGCGGCCCATTAAGTTCAGATCAGAACCTGTCGCAAGATGGCGTCAATGTCCGCTTGCAAAACGCCAAGAGCCAAACGCCGTAGCCAAGGCGAAGGCCTGCGTCGAGGATGAGCGGCGCCTTGACGAAATTCAAATGTTCGTCCGTGAAGCATATAGAAAATATTCGCCGGTCAATCCGATGAAGAAGAGATGCGAAAGAAAAAACCTAATTTCATTCAATAAAACTCAGGTCTCAATACACAGAGCACAATCAACGTGTACGGATGAATGACGTGGTGGCCAATCAGCGACACGGAATTATATAGCTAATTAATGATAACGTATAATTCCCATACGAGTTCAGCTTCGCCAAGTGTGCAAGAGAAGGCACGAGACTTTACCCACCAGCCACAACAAAGTAATTGAAACCTGGTTTTTGTCCGAGTATGAATTCCACGTAGGTAAAGCCTAGTGACCAGTGACTATGAAGAGAACAAAACAAAGAAAAAGAAACTAGAATTGACTCAGATACCAGTACAAGGAATAAGAAAGGAATGGCATAGACTCGACCTCCGCCGAACGACCGTCTGCGCCTTCCACGGGGAGCCTCCTCTCGTCAAGGACGTTACCCATAAGAGAATATCTTCAAGGTGAATCACCGAGTCTTTTGGTACCCTCTCTAGAGGAAGGACGGAGAGAATGCAGAACGAGAGAGAGAGAGAGAGAGAGATAGAGAAGCAGGTAACAGAGAGAGATATTCTCCTCTCCCTCAGCAACACGTAAATCCCACGTAGGAATGTACATATAAGGTTGATTCAGGAACACGAAGAACACATATACACGACTTCCTGAGTCCCGATGGACTCCTTTCACATTTCTCCGGTTCCACGAGACCTGGTGAGTCAAGAAAGAAGAAAAAAAAATTCATTATAAACGACGTCACGTGGTTTTAAAATAATTTCCGAAAAATACCAGAAATCGCACGAAGTACCGATAAGATTTTTCGTCGATTGTCCATCGACGGTCTAAAATTCACTTCCGGTACCAGCGACGTGTACGTAAAATATTTCCGTTTCAATATTCATAAACGTCGATCGATATTGGCGTCCCGAAGTTTTTTCCATCGGGTATGAATTTTCCAGTCTGCCGCATGGAAGTATCGGGCACCTTTCACCTTCGACAGTCCTAACGCAGTTATGCGTAGAGAGTGCCTGGCGTATATTGCGTATACGTATTACAAATACGTAGAAGAGGAGACGGCGGAGGCTGCCGGAGTACGTGGAAGCGGGTACCCGGGGATGACTAACGCAAAGATAAGTGGCCTGGGCTCACCGATCGCTGTCTCACGGTTCCAAGACTTTCCTGAAGAGCCGTCCCAGCGACGTATATTTATTTTTTTTCCTATCTCTTTCTCAGTCACACTAGAGCCACGGAGTACGCATGCAACAGAGAAGTAGACAATTCTGCCATTACACAGCGATGCACCGTGTACGAAAAAGAACGACTGCACGAGTCGCTGTAGATTTTTCCATTTTATATGCCCCAGTAGATCGGCCGTGAGTTCAGTGAGTTTACTGGTGAGACGGTAGTGGATGTCAAGCAGTGGCCATTGGCACCTGACATGAATGGAAGCAATCTCGCTGCATATAATATACCCAGGTAGCGAGAGTCCCTGTGGTAGGCCCGTGTATAAGCTGAGGTTAAATTATGAAGAATCCTGAACGTGAGTACAAAAGAGGAGAAAGAAAAAAAAAGAAAGAAATTCTTGAAAGAATTGGCTGTAAGAAAAAAAGAATCGGTGAACGACGTGCATTAATGAAGAATATAATTTTTCTTCACGGTACAGATAGACTCTGGAGGACCTTGAATCGACGTTACGTTGACCTTAGTATTCTCACAGTAGGTACGACGGGAGTCACGTGTAATCCTGGTTAGGACGTAAGGAGGTTAGGTTGTCTCGTTAACGGTCGAAAGAAGGCTGCAGGAAGTGAGCGAGAAAGAAAAATAGGTGAATAGTTTTAAAAATAAAAAAAAAAGGAAAGATTGAGAAAAAAAATTTAATTATATGTACCGCGACGTTGTGAGAATTTTATATATATCTTTTTTCGTTGAAACTTACGAGAATAGAGAGAAGGAGGAGGAGTGCTCTCGCTAACGTGGTGGAGGATTTAGATACTCCTTGGCTGGTATGAACCAAACAGAGTCTCCGGAATGGCTGTCCGCAGCTAGTAAATACGAATGCAGTAGGACTGCCAGAGGGCGAGAGAGGAACCTTAATAAAAATGGTGAACGAGATGCTGAAATGTCGAGTTCACGAGCGGTGCCGTAGACGGGGTCGGCACGAAAATAGAATAAAGAGAAAAATGCTTGAGAGAAACCCACATGGTACTTCACAACGGTCGAGTATCAAGTCCGATGTGAATAAGTGAGAATGAATTCCCAGGCAAGAAACGGGCAGTCAGGATCGTGAAGCGGAGTGCGGGTAGAATCGTTGACTGAGACTCTGGGTGTATCAAAGCGATAATAACACACTGGGAAAGTAAACGGCAGATGTATGTGATACGTATTCAGGAATAAAGAACTTCGGAGTGAGATATCAGACCTCGTGTGGGAGTCCTGCCACATGCCAAGGTTTTTCTCAAGCGTCTGTACGACATTTTGTGTTCCATGTATTTTTGGCTCTGCCAGGACACTTCGATGAATGGATTATCGACAGGGACACGTGTACGTCACACCCTGCCCATGAATTCGATTGGGCGTCCTAAGTCCATAACGGGGAAAGAGACTTGAGGTCGCACCTAAATTCTCATATAAAAAATATGAGATACCATGCTTTAATTGAATCAATTAAGTTTTACTCACTTTGTAGACTTGACCGTAAGTTCCATTTCCGACGACCTCGATCAGCTCGAATATTCCAGCTGGGTCCTGTGAAAATAGGAAACAAAAAGATGTAGATCGTTAACCTCAAAAACAGTCAATAATTCATAGTACGTAAATAACGGCGGATACGATTGTACGAAAAAAAAAAGTCAGAGATCTATCCTCAGGCCGAGAGTAGGATGTGTATGAATAGCAAATTCGAGTTCCTTGGAATAAACCAGCTGTTACTCCAGAGACAGAGGAAGCCGTGTAGTGTAAACACTACTGTATACACCGGGTGCGTCGTTGTCACTCAGTAAAAATAAATAAAGAAGGTAAGGAGTGTCATCGACGAGCTGCATCCAAGAGGATGTCTGAAGCATCCTCTAGGCATGGCACGAGGACAATAATACAAGTATCTAAGATCGTATTAACGCGTTAAGAAATGCATCGGAACCCTCAGGGTGGGCCCCCTCCTAACGAGTAAAGCGAGTCCAACGATCTCGCGAAGGTTAAACCCGAAGGAATTAGGAAGCAGAACGGAGATAAAGTTCGTAGTAAAGAAAAAGAAGTTACAAGTCCAAGTGAAATTAATATCACGGATAGCGTTTTTGATTCACTATTTAAATATACCATGAGAATACTGATATTCACCTTGAGGGCGTTCAGGTCGATGTCGTCGAGGGAACAGTTGACGCTCGGTGCCAAATTATGCGCCATCTTGATACTCCACTAGCACTCTCTCTCTCTCAGACTACACACTCTCTTTCGAAAGAGCCACAGAAAATGCTTTATAATATATATATATATATATATTACACACAACACGGGAACACCCTTGCCGATAAAAAAAAAACCTCTTCGATAATCTCGTGTCTCCTCGAGAAGAAGACGTTGCTGGGAGAATCCCGTGCCGACTGTCGTCGCACGAAGCCGCCTTAGAGATAGCCAAGGAACTTCAACGGGAATTAACAACGCAGGTTATTCCAGTGGATGAGAAACACGCGCGACCGCACATGGTACCGTCACACGAAAATCCACGAACAACCGACAACCGGAGACTTATTGCCAGACGAGGAAGCTTGGCGATGATGCGGCGCCCGAGGATGGATAAATAAAAAAAGGAAAAAACAGACTGAACCGACCTCCTCCGAGTCAAAAACGTGGACCGTGAGGAAGCTTCATCGCACGGACGAATTTTTCTAGGGTTTCTAACTGAACACTGGACCAGGGTTCACGATGACTCTAACCAGATCTTCTATTATGTACGCGCACCAAACGAACACTAAACACTGGCCGCGCGTATCTCGTCAACTATCGTCGTGCCGTCATAACGGATGCAGCTAACAGCAGAACCTATGCTGAACCGAGTCCACACCTCAGCAGCGATGCCAGTGCGCTCTGTGTCTCCTTCTTCTGTCTCTACTTCTCTCTTTCGTGCACACGCTATTTCTCCGTGTCTCTCTCTCTCTCACTCTTTCTCCCACTACAGATTAACTTTACTCCTTCCTTTCACTGCGGGCTCGAATACACACGACTATACATCGTAGCCGACTGTAGCACTGCCACTTCGTTGCTGCCAGCTATATATTTCCCGTTTATTTATTTTTCAACAGCCACCTACATGACCACAACGTTACCTTCCTATGTCGTACTGGTTCTTGCTCGATTGGCCCATCTTGCGAGTAATAATGTCTGAATATCTTTTTTTATTCTCTCCTTTATACCTAGTTTATTCTAGTTTGCCTGTGCAGGCGTCTGCAGTGACGTCAATCCAGATTAATGTACAATATGGCCGCATGGGATACTGATGGGCTGCGTTTATGCACTGCAGTGGGAACATTTTTACTTTTTTCTTTCTTCAAAATTTTCATTTCAGTTAATATTGCTTCTTGTAAGTGGGATCGCTGAAAATTTTTAGGAGTGAGTACTGACTTGTCTTATTACTGATGGATAATATGTTCTCTGGATGGTCCATCGAATGGTTTTCTGTGATTTTTTTGCCTCTTCGAGGACAAAGTTTAAACTTCAATGGGAACTTAGCAAAGGTATATTAATGACGCATGTAATATATAATAAAGGAGTAACTACTTAACATAGTTTATAATTAATTATATTTTACATATGCGCAATATGATTGTAATGTTTTTTTTTTTATAACAAATAACAAGTACTGAATACACAGTGCGTCGTAATATAATAGCATTAGGATGTTCAAAAGAATATAATCAGCATACTGAATACATAATTCAACCAGTGAGTAAAGTTAAGGCTTCCTTGTGGTAGCAAAAGCACAGTACTGTTCATATTTACATGTGAAAACAGAGAGAACTAGTAAGGTGGCGTAATAAATAAATAATAAATCTCTATGTCAAAGGATTATTTTACATAAGACAGATTTTTTTTTAACTAGAAACGAGCTAAGCCCTCAGCAGAGTGCAGCTAATTTTCGTACAGTATTCAAGTCCCTGAGTAACATTTGTACAGTTTGCTTGGTCCTGGGTAGAACATCCACACTGGATGTCGGATCATCCGGATCCATGGCTTCCAGTGCTGCAATGAGGCAGAAGAATATACGTAGATTAAAAACTGGCTGCAGGCCACGATATTATGCAGTTGCACCTGTTAATCTTTACTCACCGCACACTTGAGCCTCGATGGTGGTTAATCTAGAGTCGATATGATTCTGAAAGTGTTCAATGTGCTCCAATAATCTTAATCGACATTCCGCTGGATCTATGGGAGCTTCCGGTTCAGGAATAAAAGGTTGCATAGGCGGAACAGTCTCAGGTTGAGCGAGAGAACTGGTTTCCTGTGTAAGATTTTCAGTTCCCGGCGTGGAAACTGCCATTGGACTCTGAGACGTCGACGGGAGATCCACGCTTGGAGTATCCGGATTTTCAGTGAGATTCTCGGACGTCTTCTTCTCGGGACTGCTTGTCCTGGTGAGTGCATCCAATAGAATATGTCCATCCGTCTGAGTATCTTCCTTCTTGATGACCTTAGACTCGTCCGAGTGTGTACTGTCTTCTTCAAGGATCTTCATGAGCTCCGTATCCGAAGCAATAGACTTCTTATCCGGATCCTCCTTGACGGTCTCCTTAAACTCTACCTTGGGTTCCAGAGAGTGTGACGTTTCCGAAGCTGTGTCCATTGAATCCAACGGTGTCTTTATGATCTCCATTACAGGCACCGGATCCGTATCCGGTTTTGGTATCTCGCTCTTCTCCCAGTTCTTAGCCCACAGATACAATTTTGGATGATCCTTTTTCCTGCAACGCAGCACATGAAACCCTGTAGATCTGTTCATAAAGTTACGTCACATCTGCCGTTTAAAGTTACACTCACTGTGCCACGTTGATCTTGACACGCAGACTGTGGAGAACTTGCTGTATCTGCAAAAGAGCTCCTACCAAATCGTACGAGCGTTTCAACATAGCGGTCCTCTGGTTAATGGCGGCTTGATTTTTCGAACGATTCGGTAAACTGGAAGAGTTACACAGTATATAAGTAAACGTGAGATGATCGTTCCGTGAGGTTCTGTAAGAACGATCATTCGCCGTCAATCACCTTGGTAGTATTCCTTCCTTGATCCAATCCTGATCATGAAAATATTTTAAAGATGGCCGCTGTCTGTAAGGATGCCTGCATATGTAACAGACGTATTTCTCAGGCACGTCCTTTTCCCTCTCGATGCCGTTGCAGTGCCCGTGTTGCCAGCATAGACAAAGATCGCACTGTATCATAAGACCGTCTTCCTCCATGTATCCACAGGTGCAATTGATTATCTCCTCCCGACGTAGCTGTTCAACTTTCACCATCTCCCCGTTGATCATCATCATGACACCCTCGCCTTCTAATTTACAAAAACAGAAAGAGCACACAGGGTCCAAATTACAAAAAGATTCACAAACTTGCAAATGGGATGGTGCGTATGCTCCTGTGCCACTGCGTTGCAAGAATTATTTGTAATGACTTTAATGAAGCATGGAGAAAGACAAATCTAATGGTAATACGCAATGACTTTGCACTGTATGCCTTTTTATAATCACGTAGCAGTGCAGAGAATTAGATGAATACAAAATAATAAATAACAGTGAAGGAAACAGAAGAAGGATTCGTGGTTGAACGAAAGCAAACAAAAAAAAACCAAGATATTGTATTTATTCTGTTATATGATCATTAGAGACTTGATGTGATACGATGATCTGTTTAAGGGAAAATGTGACATCTGATATGCATAATGATTTTTAGTGAAATAAATAGGGATGGAAATAAAAGGAAATAAAAGATATACCTTCGACATCATTAATATTATCTCTTTTGGCAGCGTCCCCCTTAGGGGTATCGCCTTTCTCATGGCGAGTATCGTTTAGCTGACCTAAATAATAACATAAAATAGACGGTAATAAAGAACGAGGAATCTTGAAGTCGAGGAATCTTAAACAGATGAGAGAGGAGACTGCGAAGAGAAATTAAGAGACAGAAAACCTAACATGTACTTCCAGTTATTGCAACTTATTCGATAGGCATTCACTAAATGACAAGACGAAGAAGATAACAAAAAAAAGTGGGTAGTGTATTCTATTTAAACTATATGGGACTTACTGCTCTGGCTGTTCTCGTCGCTTTTTGGATCTGATTTTCTGCGACTGAATCTGTACATTGGAGTAGCAGGTTCTTCAACATCCAAAGCACTGTCATCTAAATCCCCATAATCATCCATAAGCTCCTGCATGCCTGATAGCAACAAAAAGCAATTTGTCTGCCGCCAAAACAAAACTCACTTTCTACTACTCTTAAGAAATAATCTCAAATGCAGTATGGGGATGCTCCGAGGGTGCTGGGATAGTGTATAATATGTATTTATTGAATTTAACGTGAAACTAATGGAGGCGATTATAGATATATTGTATTTGATATTTTTTATGATGAAACTTTAGGCACTGAGCCTTTTTCTAACTATATACATATTTACAAGATACGTTAGTTATGGAGAACCAATTGAAATTGGAGCTTTTTCTTTGGATGACAAGGGACACTCATGAGTAAAAGCTCTTTTACGTCGACAGGATATTACGAAAGTAAAAGATAAAACCACTCTCTAGATTAAATGATAAAAGTAAGATGGTATTTACCTTGCTTCTTCTTAGATTTCCCAGGGAATTCAGTACTGTACTCGGACAACTGTCGTTTCTTTTGTACCTTCCCCTTGTCAGAATGAGTCGACTCGTCCAAAGATTTGGATCTGTCAAGTTTCAAAGGTTCCGCAGTGGATGCTGGCCTCACAGGAAGTAGAGTTTTAATTCCCACTTGAGCCTTCTCTTCCCTGACTTTCATGTCGAAGAGAGTACCTGGCGACATGGCGCAATTACTTTCACGTTTCTTGCTGTCTTCATCCATGTCGATACTCTGGGTGGAGGTAGGCGACGAGATTTCTAATTTCGTCTCCTCCTTAACAACGGTAGTAGGCTTGTCTGGTCGAGGAGTTTCACACTCTACGACCGGAGTCAAAGGTTTTTCATGGCCTGCCTTCTTCTTCTCGAATTTGTTGATCTTCTCCAGGAAATTGTTTGGTTTCTTGGGTATGATATCCTCGATGGACTCTCCTATAGTCCTGGCGTAGGCCAGGTCAGCGACATTTGGTGTTGAGCCCAGGAACTTGGAATACTCTGGGTGATAATGCTTTATGTGCATCTGCAGGAGATTCTCTTTGCGGAAGTTCTTGTTGCATCCTTCCTTAGGACACTTGTATGCGCTATCTTCCATTTCCACGCGAAGCCCACCTATGAAGACGGCTGTTAAAGGAATCCAGATTATCAAGCGATTCTTAAGAAACTCTATTAACAGTGCGAGTCGTCAAGATACTCACAATAAACTGTTCCTGAGCAACATTGAAATAACAATGGAAAAAGTGTAATGCTATATAAAGGAAGATCACATATAAATGAAAACTTACCGCCGCTGTCGACCGGGGTCAATGGTGTAGCTGACGGAAGGGTCACTGAGGTCAATGACAAAAAAGATGTATTTTCTGGCGTAGAAGTCTTTGCTTTAGGCAGAAGAGTTTTTATTTTCCTAGGAACATCCGGAGGTGTCTCTGGCTTGAGTCTCATCACATTAAACTTGCTGGTTTTCTTACGGTGAATGCAAAAATCAAATTTCTCTGGGTCAAAGTCGAACTGACCTTGCTGCTCCATGAAGGCTCTGATATCGTTTCGCGACCGGAACTTTTTGCCACTTGTTTTACTGAGGAATCAAGTAAACCCTAATGCAGTGTTCCTTTATATAAAAATAGATATTGTACTTTTAGAATACTCACTGTATGAAGAGAACATCCCATTTGCCAGCTGAGGAGCCTGTACGCCTTTGTGTAAAATGCTTCTGCCATCCTGGTGGTAACCTCTTATCGGGAACGATGATGGAACGACGAGGACCTGCTCGAAAAAAAAGATCTTGCAAGAGGATGCAGATTTGCTAAAGATTTAATAATTATGAGCAGTAAATTGTGTTACGTACCATCATTGCCATCTACGATGTAAGACTCAAGGCCTTGTGGTTCACCATCGATCCATTCAGGACCAACATCTTCTTCATTGTCAGTTTCGTTCCTCATGAATTCCTTCCTCTTCTTCTTAGTGAACGTCTTCATCTTAGGTTTGGTATTCTCAAAGCCACGCAAAACCTCTGATCCTGAGTCATACGAAGTACCAAGAACCGAATCGCCCAGATCAAGCTTTCCATCGTCCTCACTGAGCACACTCTCTTCCTTCTTTATCGGACGCTCTACCTCAACTTTCTGACGTTTCTTGCTATGCGTATGAAACAGCTCCATCACAGTATGCTTCCGCTTCTTGTCTCTTCTCTCTTGCTTACTCCCTATATAATCCCCCTCAACCGACTTCTGAACCATTAAAAAAAGAAATACTCTCTAATCCATTACATAAATACTAAACATTTGATAAATAAAAAACAGAATAATATACAACTCAAACAGCATTTCATTACAATTTCTCTTTCACATAAGCAACTCCATATTCTCTCCATCCTGCCCAGTTAGCATGAATGACAAAAATCTTGTATCAAAAAAGTACAATAACAAAAGAGTGAAAATGAATTTAATAAAACAATATAAATTCTACAAATCATCACAATATCTCTAATAAGGTACTCGACGACAGAAATCAAGGTATCTGCTGTCGACGCAGCGATTCTCAAAGCTAATACAAGAGAGAAGTAACAACATAACCTCTACAGGTGAATGAACGCGACTGATCCGTACCTTCTCGGACGTGGTAGCGATTTTAGTCATCTTCGAGGACCTGACGATCTTCGTGTATCCATCGTCGAACAGAACGTCGTATCTATCTGAAATTACCTCTGGTTGTACGATTAGTTATTCCTCAGAAAGAAAACGTCAAAAGTCTAGGTGCTCACTTTGAGCGTTCCTTAGCCCAGTTAAGGCTAGGCTAAGCTAACTCACCGTTCCCCAACACAGCGTTCACTCTGGCCGGATACTTTCTGCCATCCGCCCACGTAGCCAGGATCTTCTCACCGACGACAAATTCACGCATCTTCGTTTCCCTGCGAGACACATTGTTCTTCGTTACACCGCGCGCCATTCCAACACTATTTATTTCACTAATGTATGTCGCAACTGAGCTCCAAGCAATTTTTCCTTCACTCCACAAGGAACTACCGCAACTTTCTCTTGGTATCTGGCGACTGTCTATTTGTGCTTTAATTTTTCATCTGATATCTACTGAGACTATAGCAAAAATTAAAAAAAAAAAGGCACCACGAGATTTACGACACTCTGATATTTTATTGTTGACGTTAATTACCATTAGACATAGCCAAGTAAGACATTTGACTTCAGGACGATGAACTTCAACTTGGAACTTGAGGACCAAGGGATGATTTTCTAGGTGTATTAACATGGAGGGCACATTCAGGGATGAACTCATTCAGCTAGATTTCTTTTTGAGAATCAGCTACAAGTTTGGAAATGATGGAGGATATGGATTGACAGTTATTAACTGTTAGGAGCAACTGTTACTTGGAAGTACTGTGTACTGGTAGTGATAGAATTAGGCAATGACTTAAAATTGTTGGGGGATGGGATCTGGTTGCTGTACCAACTACTTTATTTGATCAATAATGAGAGACTGAAACTATCCGGTAGCAACTGAATCTACTGGGTATATATGGATGCTACAGGAAATATCATGCTTTGCAACTTACTCGTCGAAAGGAAATTTTGCTCTACACCAAAGAGTGAGACTAGTGCGATAGATGAAAGTAAAAGTAACAAAATACCATATGACTATTGTTGTACAAAAAATAAGATATATCAAAAGATGTTTATAGAGGCATTCTCCTTTTTGAATACAGTGAGCATTAATAACCAGCTGCAACTCTACAAAGTACTATTCTACCTGCTAATAATGTAATATCCACTTACGGAGATGGCAGCGTCCAAGTAGGCTCGCTTTATAAATAGAAAATAAATGAACAGCATGAATAAACGAGGCCCAATACAATTTGTATTAATATCGCCCTAACTCTTATCGATTTTATTTTATCTTAACAAGGTGTTAAAGAATCTTTTGTTTTAAGTACCTTGGCTGTATTTGAAGTACTCGTAATCTGGAACTGTCCATAGGTATCCACTCATCAAACCTAGAACTCCACTTGTCGAAATGTATCAACACTTCCCGCTCAACCCAGTCTGTTTCCACTACTCTTGCAGAATACCTGCGAAGACACAGGAAAATGGTCACTTAACAAAATTGACACATGCTCCGAAATTTGTCAGATATTAATCCAACTATTTACCATTTCTCATTGAAGTCTTTAGCCTCTAACTTAGCACCAGGAAAAAATTTCAAGCCACCACGACTCATCACTTTCACTTTAGAATCTCCATTCTCAACACTTTTTTTATCTTCAGTTGTAGCAACTTGCTCTGGCTCTTCTTTGATGATTTTCAAATCGATCCCTGCACTTTCTGCCTTATCTTCAAGTTCAGTGACTCCCAGCTGCCTCGTAGCAGGATTAAATTTACTCTCAGTTGCAACAACATTGTCCTTAATGTCCTTAAGAGGAAGCTCTGCCTTCTCTACTTTTTGTTCACCATCATTCACCTCCGATGATTCAAACAGATTAAATGTATCAGCCGCAGAAGCTGGTCTGGAATTGTAAGCCTCACTGCAGCTATCAGACTTGGGTGTATATGCATCCATCAAAGTTGTAGAGTCAATATGATCCAAATTAGATATCTCAGAATTAATAAGATCCAAATCTTCCTGAGCATAAGAAGAAGACTTTACAGGCATTGTCATAGGATCTGCAACGTAAAAAAGACCCAATTAACAAAAATCCCCCTAATATAATCCACCCACTCTAAAAAAAAAGCTCAAATACAACAACACAAAACAAAACTACAAGAATCCCAAAAAGTCCCATAGCACATATCTCCATCCACTCTCAAACTTCAATTGAAGGTTACACAAAGCGAACTATTAAAACTACCTGGATGATTATCGTAATCGTCAAAAACCGACGGGACCGCTCCTTTCCTCAATACGAACTTCTGTCCTTTGGCGGTCTCGTAGTCGGCCTTTTTGAAATGCCTATGGCAGACAAATTGTCCGGGCGTGGGTTTAAAGTTTTGTTCGAAACCACCAGAAGCAATCCACTTGCTCCTAAGGATAGTGTCCTTCGGAAACTTGTGAAATGGTATACCCCTACCGCGGACAGTTCGCACGTCGATCTGGCAATTTGGCACGCAACATTTGCGCGCCATTCCTCTCGAGCCCGTTGGCGGCATCTCGTAGCAAGGCCCACGCGACCGTGCGAATCGTTGCTTCATCCGTTCACCATGGAATAACCGGACCGTCACAGACGTAATCTACATCGCACCGGTGCTCAATGTTCACCCTGTAGCCGTTAAACATGTCCCATCTATCAACACTTTCTTCCTGATACATCGACCACCGGCATTTTCTACCCGAGTAACGTTTCCCTCCCGGCTCCACTGTCGCAACTCTCTGCCACTCACGCCTCACTCACTACCTCAAGGTATTATCTCACAATCCATATATTGCTCCTGGCGTATCCTGCACTACTTCCTAGCATCCGCACCAACGCCGTCCTCCTCTACTTCGACGACAATGAGACCTCAGAATTCAATTGGCGTTTCAATTCTTTTTTTTCCACGCGCAACTCAAGACGCAACACGACAAGGAACGTCGCGAGAGACACCGACGACACTGATCGATCTACGCGCACGCCGCTCAGCGAATCGCGATTATCGTGCGATCCGCTTCCACTGGAGCGACTAGCGATGTCGCCTCTTCCCCTGATTATTCTCTCCTCGGAATTCTATCGACTTCTGCTTTTAAGTTATGTAGACGATACGAGTTCTCTTTTTAATACACGATCCTTTGATTTTGAAGATTTCCATACGTCCTCTTTACTGCCGTATCTTTCTACGGGAGTTGCATGAGATATATTGGGGACAATGATGGTTTTTTTTAGGTTATGTAATTTCCTTGATCGTTAAACCTTAGGCTCGTATACAACGTACTACTATAGATACGTAGCTTTTTCGTGATTCACCAATGGGGTTGTATCTTTTCTTTGGTTAGTTTTGAGAATTGCGCATACCTATTGGTATTTAGTGCGGTTATTCATGCTATTGTTTGTTGCTTTGTTGCGGGAGGCTTTCTGGTGGTTACTGTTGGATGTTGATTAAACTGATTTGGTTAATAGATTAATCATTCTTTGTTCTTGGATTGACCAGTCAGAATGAGCTTACGTGGATTGTTGTAAATGGAACTGAATGCGCAGATCGACATGCGTGCTGGAGTTTTGCTCATGTGATTTCCGGTGATTCTTTGCCTCTTTCACCTTTTCCGGTGGATCAAGTAACTCGCGTGCTTGTTCTCTTTGCGAGCTAAGGCCGAATCGGCGACTTGCACCTCCTTTAGGATCCATCGTTTTTCTTTATAAACGAAATATCAAGCAACATGACTACTAAAGCCGAACTAGCCTGTGTCTACTCTGCCCTGATCCTCGTCGACGACGATGTTGCGGTTACCGTAAGTGTTATATACTTCTGCCCGTCATAACAAATGACTGTATTTTTTTATTACCTCGTTGCGTGTTTGATGTTTCATTTTTGACGTATATTTTTTGGTAAAGATAAAAGAATCTGCACTGACTCTAATGGATGTCGAGGGAAAAAATTAATAAAGAATTTTTATTTTCCTTGGAACTGATCGCGTGGTTTTATAGGTTAGAGTCACAGGACGCCAAATCACGCTTTGTGTGTATTCTAATTTATTTCAGTAGAATTCAGTAAACTCGAACTTCTTTTTGTACTTTGAGTGCAGAAACATTCTGATTTACTATTTATTATCTTTCAGGGAGAAAAAATCCAGACCATCCTGAAGGCAGCCAACGTGGACGTCGAGCCTTACTGGCCCGGTCTCTTCGCCAAGGCTTTGGAGGGTGTTAACGTTAAGGAGCTCATCTCCAACATTGGCTCTGGTGTCGGAGCTGCTCCAGCTGTTGGTGGTAAGCATAGTCAATTTATATTTAACTTGAGGTACTCCGTTGAATATGATCCTCTTTTCATCCACCAGATTAGTTTCTTGTAATGCTAGTATGGTCAGCATATAAGAGGATAATAAAGTAAACGAGAACCTGCAGGGTTTGACTGTCTAGAAATTTTAACCTCGGTTCTTGTTAGCAACAACTCGTTCTCAGTGTCATATTTTAATTCTCCTTAAAGAATGCACAATATTAAATTATTCTTTTTCCATGAAAGTTCCTGCTGCTGCTGCACCTGCAGCCGCTGACGCTGCCCCAGCTAAGGAGGAGAAGAAGAAAGAAGAACCTGAAGAAGAATCTGACGATGACATGGGCTTCGGTAAGTTTTGATATTCATTAACAGATGGATACTAAATTGTTATTTTGAACCAATGATTATTCATGCATGTATTAGCTACTGAAAAAGCTTATGAAGACATTTTACTCAATGAGGATACAGATGAATAGTAATTCTATAAAGCCTAGTTACCTACGAGATTACTCAAAAATATTTTGTTTTATTTACTACAGGTCTGTTCGACTAAGTCTGAGGATTGTTACGACAAAAGATCTACGTTGGATCCAATTCCTATTGTACAGTTATATTGTACACTGAAAAATTAATAAAAAATTGTAAAACAAAATATCTATTTTTTTTTAAGGCGATAACTCCTTGGATCATTGTAGAGATATCGAGACATTCTTTATTCTCGGTTTTGTTATGTTACACAGTCATGATAATATACAACGTAGGTACAATGAAATACTTATACAATAATATTCCATAGATATAAATTATAAATAGCTTTGTTTTAGATATAGAATTTAAAAAATAATTTGCATATATAAAATTAGAATTTTCGCATCTCCCCTTTCCTCCCAAAAATTAGAGTCGGCATAGTGGTCATGTATATAGTATACTCATACAATACGATATAGATATACCGCTACATATAGAACGCTCCAAGTTAAATCTCTGTTTAGGTACATAACGCCATTCCTCATAAAGCATTTATTCCCTTTTGCAACATGGAAAACCTTCCAGTCATTCTCAACAGTAACAGTACGATGAAGTAATTCCCTAAAATGTTTACTGGCAGAGGACAGGTTGTAAAAAAAGACATTTACAACTATGGCTTTCAGAAATAAAAAGAATTGTCAGCCATACTGTAAAATATGAACAGTGTAATTTTACCTGGAACATCCCATAATTGTGCTTACGTACTTGTGTCCCTTCGCTTCACCACTTCTATTTGTATTTTAATATAAAAAGCACACACAGGTAGCACGTGAATCGCTGAACAGCTAAGAAAACATAACAAATAAAAAGTACATTGGTCAGAGAAAATAAAAATACAAATAGACTCGATGGAAATTCTAAATCAACTGCGAACAATCACCATCGATACTTACAATAAATCTAATTCTGCCAGATGATAATATCAAGTGGACTCTTCTTTCTTTTTATACTTATCTATTCTCTTTTGTCATTTTCAGCGTAATAGACATATCCATCATTGACGCACATACTAAACATTTTAGACTATATGGACATAAGCCTTTCATAATTACTAATTAAAGTTTATTTGGCCCACTTATACTTGAAAACATAGGCTACAGTCTATTTGAAATAATGAATTTCGCTTCACGCGTGTGTCTGTTACCAGAATTGAATTTGGGTAAAGAGAGAGAAAGAGAAAGGGACAGAGTATAGCTCAATTCTGGGGCTCTGCCAACGGAAGCCATTGAGCTGAAGCACCCCTACCAGCCAGGACCTCGTGAAACAGGTCCCTCTGGCTTTTACTCGATACTAAGCACCTTGCTAAAGGTTCACTGGCACCTAATAGACTGTCGTGTAATACTAGAAATTCGAGGGTACACCTGGAAAGTAAATCTCTACCCAGGTCAAAGGTCAACGCCTCATTCCAAACAGGATTAGTGGTGTTCCGTTGTACTCCGGTTTTCTTCCTCTTCAATCTTTTACCGTCCTGCAGGATAGTCACCTGCGAATGCGAAAAAACAAATCAATGATAAAAAAGTATAAGCGATAAACGGTGAACCATGGGAAATCATACGAATGACAAGATACATCAGAAGATAAAAATGAGAACCTTAGCATTTACCAGTAGATATCATCCCCTTATATTGTTCATCTGCTGTAATCTTTTCAATCTTATTTCCAAGGATCGTGTGGTATTAAAGGGAAAAAGAAGTAATCCATTAACTCAGGTAATCCCTGGCACGACTCTAAAATCTTTTTTGAGAAGGGTACCATAACTCTATAATGAGTAGATTGCACATAAAAGTATAAATAGACCTGGGAAGTAACGATTTCAAAATTTGAAAAAATGACTTCTCAATTATGTTTATTTTTTTTCGATTTTCTTTTGTCGCGTTGCTAGCTTGCAAAAGGTAGTATCCCGGCACGAAACGTTTAGACTGCGTGAGAAAAGGGTCTCCAACACGATATCCGGTTTAAATCGACCAACAATATCACGCAGCCTTGCGTGATTCTGTGAGAAAGACACAATGCGATGAATGTTATAACACCACCAGGATATAAGGAACCAAGTGGTTCTAGGATCCTGACGATATTGCACCAGGTGGCGAGCACAATACAGTCTGTCTCGTGTACAAGATTGAATAGAAATACTGATCTACCTTGACATAAGGATCTGAGCTGGTCCTGGTATCATCGACCACCCTGAGGTTTCTGGCCTTGATGACGATGACCGTAAGCCTCTCTGCAGAAGGTAGGAACGATATGGAGACCATGAGTTCTCCTAGCTCAGCCCTGTAGTCTCTTTCTGTGCACTGGAGTACAGGTCTGGTAATCGTAGCTCTGGAGCCCAGGTCGACTGCCGATAGAGGAAGTCTGACACAGCCTATACTGTGGTGCCGGGAGAAGGCGTCGAAGTCGTAGAGCAGTACTTCCAGGGTTCTCCTGGCAATGGTCGCAGGTTTCACTTCGAAGACAAAGTCCTCGTCGAAGACTAATTTTAGTAGGACGAAGCAAAAGGGCTTTTATAATATCTTTTTAAATTAACGCCCAATACACGCTACCTTTTACTCACCAGGATTCAAGGTACGCTTATGTATCCTAGTTTGCCAGACGTTACTTCGGTCTGGAAGTAATCGTATCTTGGCGTAGGGATCGGCAGTTCCACTCAACTCGCGTGCCTGAAGGTCATGCGCCTTGTACCAACAATTAATAACAGGTTAGATATTGATTATGCGTATTCACGGAATATAATAATGGCTGTAGAATATAACCTGGTGAATGATTACCTCTATCAGTCTCACGGTGAGAATAGCAGCTGGTGCGTCGTAGGCCAGAGCCAGTTGTAATTCACCACGTACGTCCTCCGTGGAGCTTGGCGTCATCGCTATGGATTGCTGAGTTAACGGATAAGATTAATAAGAAAGAATTCTCTATTGTCATTTACATTTTATTGTTACATACCTTCTGATAAAGTGCTGTGTCTATTTTTGTATGATCCAATCTGGTATGCATGCTGGCTACTGTTCTTGGTCTGGCGACGACTACGTGCTTCTCCGACGCCACTAATGGTCCACCAGGAAGTGGAGGAGCTACTCCAGATCCTATAGGACTGACAGGACTCACTGGTGCGCTGTCGCATTCTGATAGAGAGACTGCATGGATTTATATTAATACCATGTTTCTTGATTAACGTATACAAGTGCACCGTCATATTTACCTCCAGAAGATTCAAGGGCGAGGTTGTCGTGCATTAAATTATGAGGCCATATTTTGTCCTCGCTTCCTTGGCTGGGAGCTCTGGAGCCATTTCCGCCACCTGTTCCAATTCCCAATCCTACAAGGGCCTCCTTGGATCTGGCAGCCTCTTCTCTTTCCAGTAAGTCTTTCTCGAACCTGTATATAAGTTTTTGCTATCAACCACGTCAATTTTTTCTGCTTCAGGTACAACCTTTAGATATCATAAGTATGACCAGGGATCGAGTCTCCAAGGTATTTTCGGTAGACAAGAAAGCCTTTGTAGAAATAAAAAGCGGACCTTACTATGATCTTGCAGAAAGTCACCTACCAATTGAGAGGTCCACCTGCAGGACCAAGAAGAGGCAATCGTCTCCTTGCACAAATGGCGTACACGAGAATGGCCAAAATTGCTCCAGCAGCAGCGCCAACCAGCCCCAGGGCGACAACTACACCCACCCCGTGGGCATCCATTGCCCCCTGGAAAAAATAATAAACAGAAAAAGTCATTATCATTATTTTCACGATATAACGAATCCTGGGCGAGGAAAATTTTAACGGTCGGGTTATTCCTAAAGTTCCCCGAAAACCTTCTCTTTCTTTCATTTTAATTCTTATCCCCCCTCATACACTCTATAGACCTTGTTCATTTTTCTTTATTTTACCTCGTAAAAATTTTAAGCACCTCTGACTTTTCATTCACGTTTTCTCTCGTCCGTAATTGACGTCTGTAAACGAAAGAGGCGCGTAAACCTGCGCAAAGAAGCCGTCGTTAAGTTTTCCGGATGAGCACAGACTGGAGCGCAAGGGCCAGAACTCTAGTCGACTTAAGGGCTTAGGGCAAGGCCAACATTCCAAATAACTTCTTCAGGCTCGTCTTTTCAGATTCCCGAGTGAAAGTAAAAATAAAACTTTTTCCCAAGAAGACGAATCCACGGAATAATTTTGCAATGCGAAGAGCTTCTATTTTAGGCAGGTTGGAGAATAAAGGTTTTCCTTGGGTAAAATTGAGGAAATCCCATCGACTATCTTACACGTGTGGATCTTATCCTGCAGGACTTATCATTTCTATGGCAACGGACCCGATAGTTGCTCTTCAAGGGTGCAGATGGTATTGGCATATCCTTTCGACAAATCCCTTAAGATATTTCTTGGGTACAGTCTCAGCGTCGAATTATACCTACGTCTCCCTAAAAGTCCAAATAGTGGAATGACAGGTACTCGCGGTAGTTTAGAATATGTTAAAAAAAAATCCTACAATCAATAATAAATCCTATACTAATAAATCATTTCTGAAATTATTGAATCCGTCACCCGAATCCTATATAAACAGTAAAAGAACCTTAAAGGTTATCTAGCGAAACCGTCTGTCACATTTAAACTGGAAATATCTCACGCAGAATCCAAACAGTCAAAAAGCTTTTCAAAATCCACGCATCAAAATCCTTTTATACTGGCAACAAGCAGTGCTCCATGGTTTTTTTCCCCGCAATGGAATAAAAACAATTTTCAGGATATCGATCAAATTCTCCATTTTACGTTTTATCCCCTGTCAAGTACCGTGTGCGCACTCCTTAACACTCTTGAAGCCGGTATAACACTATTGTACTGTGCTGAATTGAATTTGACAGAACCGGTAAACTCCAGAGTAACGGGTACCCCAGCCACGTGGATACAGAAACGCAATATGTTTAAAGTAGACAGCTAATCTGATTAAATAAAATTTGTATTAATATCAGAGACAAGGTTCAATAACGAAATGAAATAAAAAATATTATCCTCCCCTCAAACCCAATACTCGTCCTCCGTGTAACTTCATTTTCTCCCTCGAATCTGGATATAATAATTTGCGCAACTTCTTCCAGAAATAAAAAGCATCCAGCCGAATCGCTTTTCCCTGTACAATCCATTCCTCCCAAAGTAATCAGCAACGTTTGATTGATTGTTACATAGAAAGAAAGAAAAGACCATCCAAAAGTATCAACAGGGAGAACACCCTGCCGGAAGTCACCATTGTCCTACAACCTTTACCAAGAGACACTTCAGGAAGTACAATCTAAAAGTACAATGGCTAAGCCGATTGATGGAAATACCAAGAGGCTCATCCTTTTTAAATTACCTCTAGACGCTTAGCTGCCACCTTCCTCTTCTACCTTCCGAATCGTATATCCAGTTAATATCCAACTTATTAGACACTTTCCAAGCGATTTTACGAGGCCGTATACTATTCTTATTACGCTGCTGCTATATGCATATACATTATATACTCGTGTATATATTCTACACATAACGGCCAATACTATGAAAACGAGGTTTGCCTACCAGAAGCAGCCGCCAATCTCGAACTACCGAGTAAGCTTATGTCTAATATATTACACCACTTTAGAAAGTATCTAGGAAACTTATGGGGTTAACTTCTTCAGTCGCCACCTCTCGGCTTCGTCCTACCGCCAGTAAGTTACACTGCACAGACGTGGTACAGGGCGAGGATACCTCGAAGCTCAGGTAGGTATAATGCAAACGGGTAAGTTATCGACAGGTCATTGTGAAATATATAAAGTTATTGGAAAACTACTGGAGAGTTACGAATGCATTATTTCTTGCTTTCGTTCTTCTACGAATCAAGCATTTCGCATACTTTATTAGCCCTGCTTAAGTAAACATATAAAAATCGATATACGTCTGGCATATTGGATTTTTTTATATCGAATTTTCCAAATTTATTCCCTCTCCAAATAAATTTCCACAGAGCGATTTAATATCGGTAATACATCGACGCAGTTGGAATTCCTGCCGATGACAAGTCTTTGGAGGTCTTATATATATATATATATTTGAACTGCGTCAACGACGCGCCAATATTCGAGGCTCTTTACACTTCCCGACGACTCAACGACGCCTTCACGATGGATCTTGGTGTATATTAACACGGAGGAAAATCTATTATTCTCCTTCGCTGGTTGCTTACGATGTTTATTACATTATGGAGCTTCCTTATTTTATGGTATACATATATTTATATTTAATAAGATTTGTCTGCAATCTATTTTGAAATTTCAACTCGTACTCTACAGTTGTTACGTGAGTGGATCTAATTAACATATTTATAGGAAGGAAGTTGAGGCTGCTATTGTTATCTTGACACTAGACAGTGTTGTTTTAGTGATCCAATATTCTTTTGTGTATTCCTGCTGTCTTTATTCTTTGTGAAGATACGTATCGACCACGATGGTTTTTTAACCTGGAAGGTACGAGGTTTCGTCAAGCTGCGTAAATTCCCTTTGAAAATTTACTTTGATTTCTACCTATAAACCTTGGATCGTTACTGAGCTGTACCTAGGTAAGTATGTTTTAGGTTCACAAGGCATTTTCAAAGCAAATACATTATTCCAGCATGCACTCATGGATGTTAGATTGACTATGATTTTTTTTCATTTAATAATTTTTAACGGATGTGGATGGTAAATAACGTTTTACGAATTTTCTATGACAATCAGGATGACTGCGGGTACTGAAAAAAAAAAAAAAAAAATTCAGGGGTTCCTCAAACAGGCATTTATTGAGCGTGTAGTCGGCATTAAAGAGATATACCTTAAAGACAGACTGCTAATGTTTGAATTCATGATAGAGTGAGGACTGGACAAACCAAAAGGAAAACTTAAAGAAATTTAAGGACCAGATGGAAGAAAAGAGAAAGAGAGATTCGTAACATGATAAATCTTCCAAACGAGTAAGTTTTTATTAAAGTTTCATGAAGACTACCCACCTTCGCACGGATGACAGGAAAGTATGAGCGAAAGAAAAGCTAGAAGGAAATTAAAATTTAGCGTCTGCAGGTATAAAGGGAATTTTTCACTGGCACATATTTTGCGTGCTAGAGGTACCTGAGATAAATGAAAAAATACTGGCACTAAAAGTATGACCTTGCAATTTAACTTGGGTAGCTCGTGCAAGTTAGGCCAGACTTCAAAAAGAGAAACAGAGAGAGAGAGAGAGAGAGAGAGAGAAGCCAAAAGTTCATACAAGTTGATTTAGAATCTACAAAGTTTCTCGTTTCCTACAAGCAGCAGTCTGATTTGAATGTCAAACCTTGAATTAGCTAAACTTGATTATAATCCATGTACAAAATCACAAGATTATGGCAGGAAGTCAAAGTATCCAGGAATACTTAACAAATAAGCAGGATAGTTACATAAAATAAATTTCGCGTGAAAATCGTTTTTACATATCTGCCATGAGTCCACCAAAAGCTACAGCGTAGTTATAAGGCGGGGTCGAAGATGAGGCTGTAATAAAATATTGAATTCCCTGATAAATTTAACCCACGGTGCTTTTAATTAATTCAACTTTTGGCTTTGAACCCCAAACTGTTAAGCTTTAAATGGGCTTTTGGAAGGTATTTTCTACTTGTACAATTTTTCACTTGGAACTTTAATATATATGAGAAGGCGATATTGTGGGAAAAATGATATCGATTTAGAGTCGAAAAATGGAGTTTACGTCGTTAGTATCATTTTTCCCCAGTCGATCGTGTCAGACATTGTCTTGTACGCGGTTGCCTTTTTTCACTTCTCAACACTTCACGCCTCCCTTAGACTTTTATCTTGACCCTTCACATTCTTTTTCATTGCTATGGCTCATTTTATCCTCGACTATCTTGTTTTTATTACAACCCTACTTTATAAGGGAGCAGTACCTTCCAGCGTCTTATTGGTCCTTTTCATTTTTACAGCGACCTTCTGACATCTACCTGCACAATGGAGGCAACCACAGTATCATAACCTCGACAACGTCCATATCTCACGGAATCAAAGTATTGCCCGACTTCAGACAAGTGCGAATGACTTTCTTATGCCTGGTCAGAAGAACGTAAGTAGATTACCAAGATCTCGGTTACAAAGCGTGCCCAATAAGTCTTTTCCTCGTTCCAGGAGAAATCGAATAGCTCTGCCAGACAAAGCTTCTATTTTCTTCTGTCCTCGTTCGGGGATTTAAGACTCGGATATCAACGTCCAAACCCGGTACTCTTAACTGGCGAAGGAGCTGGTAGAGATGCTCAGAAGATAACGACCAAAAAAAAAAAAAGAGTACTTTTATTTTCGTCAGCATCCCTCAAAGGATCGTTTCTGGAAGGATTAAAGAGAGGGATTACTCAGGATTAGAGGTAACGTCTACAGGAACAAAGTCCTTGAGATACAGAAAACTCAAAGCTCCGGCTGAACTTTAATCTTCATAGTCCTATTAAAAATCGATGGATCCCCAGGTCCGCTAGGATCTCATAAAGGAGGCTGTAACGGTATGCGGTACATAGGTGTCCCCCGTACGCCAAAGATCCCGCAGGAGGTCTGAGGGGATCGGAAGACGACGAAACGAAATTTCAAGTGGCACGCAGTGCGAACTTCAGTGAAGAAGACGTCAAAGGACGAAGCTCTGTTTATTAGATTATAGGACGAAGGAGCATTCCTGAATCTGAGAGTTGATCCCCAGGCCACACTGAAACATGGTAATGAAGTAAAGTTATATCCAGGATCTCAATAAAATTTTACCCACAGGATTTACTCTTACCTTAAACTGTGAAGCTCATAATTCTTATGGTCTTACACTTTCAAGGATACTTCTGGAGCTGAATAGAGGCGTCTGTGAATTTCGTCTAATTCCTTTGTAATTGACAAAGAGAAAAGCCACAGCTTCTATCATCCACAGTTTGACTGTTCACCAATAGAGGTACCTCCTGCCTGGACTCATTCCCAAACTACAGAACAATGTCAGATGCAGGTAAAACTTCTCTTTTTTTTTTAATAAATAAAAAATAAAATTCTAGATTCACGTATGCACCGTGAAGTCACCTTCACGACCCAGTCGCATCAATCCTGGATATCCAAAGTGATCGTTCAGAAACCGGACGTTATCTTTCTGATCCTGCTGACGAGTTGCTCCACCAGCTCAGGTCCAACCGAAACGGTCCTATCGATTAGACGCAACTTGACTGGCCACCCCAAGGAAATTAATAATATCCCAGGAGAAGATCTGGAATATCTTCCCACGGGAACAAAGTGTGTTCCCGAGGTATCTCTCCAGAAATGCAATTATATAAGGTTGACGTCCTCGAGCAGGAAAACGTGCAGACGTTGCCTTGGTAATTTGATTCTCAGGAGGAAGTGGCTTTTTCCCAACATCTTATTCTTTGACCAACCTTACCTCTCCGCTACGTATACTCTGCTCCCTGTGCCGTGCTTCCATTTTGAGGACTGCTCAGGTATGCTTATCTTTAATTTAAAGATCTTAAAAAAAGAAAAAAGTCTTTTCAGAGTACAGACAGGCACAAGCCAAATGGACTTTCACTCTGTATCATACCAGCCTGTCATAACGTTCCAGAGGTATACACAATTTATGTATTAAGTATGACTATCGATCTTCATTGGTATGTCAATTATTATCACAGCCTTCACGTTACTTGACGTGCCATACAATCAAGAGATACAATATTTCAAGCTTTTTGTGGCCGAAACTGAAACCTGATCTTTTTGCTTCTGCGAATGGTACGTGTTGTACGATTTGAAAGAGTATAGTCTCTAGTATATCTGTAGTGAGTTCCATGGTTTGCACCCTCAGTTTTTTTTTTAAATTCAAGGTAAGTGCGTAGTAGGTACTGCGTCTATACGCCAGTTTTTTTTCGAGTTTTTCAAAAAAGTATCGTTGGCTAAGCTTTCCTATTAGCCCCATCCGAAAGAGTATAGAGTCTCGATCAACCAAAACCCAATTTCTCAAATGTCTGTATTCCAGCGCGTGACGTGGAACACATAGATAATAAATGTAAAAAAGTCAATGAAAAAGAAAAAAAAAAAACAGAAAATTCTTTTCTCCGTTGAATAACCAAGCGAAAAGCTTCTGAAAGAAAAGGAAAGAGAAAGTCAAGAGTAACGAATAATAACGAGAGCAGGAGAGGTAAACGGCAATGTATAATGAATCCAAGGTATTCCGACAGTTTAAGAGATTTCCCACGGTAGAACGCAAATAAGTAAGGAGAACAGGGGAAATGTCGAAAAGAAGATAAACGCCTGAAATTCTTTAAACGTTAGAATAAAAGCCCCCGAAGGACGTAATGATTGAACTAATAAATTACAAATCCACAGCCCACCCTGTGCACAGGTGAGGAGTAATGACTTCCCTAGGAAAAAAAATATCGAAGCACTTCCTTTTCAGTCATCCCAAAAAGGCACTCTTACTTCCCGCTGCGTCGAAGCTGTTAGCTGCAACATTTTTAATATCCGACAAAAGTCAAGGAGTATGGAAAATCAATTAAGAAAGGAAAACCTCATCTCATAAACAGCACCTGGGCAACGTCGATATGTCCAAACTGTTTGTCACTGACTGTACATGATATCAGACTGATGCATTAACGTACAATGTGTAACAGCCCTTTCGTTTTTTTTTTCTTTTTTCTTTCACTCACGTCAATCAGTCTGGTGACAATTTCACGGATGCACGAAGAGTGTAAATTATATTTTAACATTGACCGAGACGAAGGCTAACAGAAGACAGCTGGTAAATTCACATGAGAATTCCTAAAGCATCGAGTAAGGATATTTAACACGCGGTTAAATTCGGCAGCCTCGCCAAAGTGATTGCTGACCCGGTCGAAGATAAAACCCGAAATGGAAACCAGGAAGGACAACAGATATGCATCCATTTACAAGCAATAAGCTCCCAGATCCATCAAGACATTGCAAATATACGAAGGCAACTTGGAGATTCTCAAATGTGTACAAGGATTCCTCTCTACTTAGCCTTACGAGACTTACGTTCTTGAAGCTATCATTTTATACGCATATGCACACCCATACAGCATAACTGTACATAACTATATACTACTTAGTCCATGGCCTGACAAAATCGATCCCACCCACCATATAGAGGGAGGTCCGGAAGTACGGACTTCTATGCAATGATCGTACACTGAAGTGTCTCACGTACTTTCTTTGTGGTACGAGAAGGAAAGACATACAATGTGTATATATGTTACCGCGAAAGACCGAAATCTGGAGAGTGTCGACTTTCACCGGTGAATGTCAACATTCACATACTCGCTTGGGTGTATGTTCGAAGTATTAGCTAAATACCCTTATTTCTGACTTACACAGGCGAAAGTCGACATTCTCCAATTTCGGTCTTTCGCGGTAACATATATAGAGATCATTGGTCCATGCGTGTGGATCAGGAAAAATGGTACTGGTCCAAAGCAGATTTCCCAAGAGAAAAGCATCCTGCGCACAGTACAAAGTCAAAATGTAGCCACGATATGGATACAAGGCGACTGATAAGAAGTAGATCAAAATCCCTGAGTACTGAGGGGCGAGAGGGAGGGAGAGAGGCGATGGGGTATTGGTCACGTGAACTAAGCACGGTGACCAAAGTTTATAAAAAATTTAAACAGGATTACCCAAGTTAATTGTGTTAACGGATGCGTCTGTCCTTGTCGCGCTCGGGTAAACGCCAATAACGCCGTCTCTCTCGCACTCGCACCGGGTATAGGAAATTAGAAAAATCTTTAACAAGGGGGGTACTCTCTCTCCCACTAGCGACAAGTCCCACATTGAATTCCCCTGCTGCTCTTCCACCATTGTCGAACGCTCAGGCTGAAGTCTCACGCCTTTCATTGATAATTTCGTGCTTCTGTATTATTCAATCACATCCCCTACGTGTGATATCACTTCCACAGCATCCCTGATCATTCTTTGATCCAGGGACCGGTATTCTTCTACGTATGGCCTGCGCTCATAGCTATCTCATATTTTATCAGTGGAGAGAGATGCTGGATAACTGTCTCATAAAAGAAGCCTGAAACTCCTACTTGGAAGACTCCTCGGAGTCCTTGACGAAGACGTACTAGAGGGACGAAGAGACAGAAGGCACCATAGCGGTTCCTATAGAGACCTATAAAAGGGGATTTAATGTAGATGAGTCTCGTATATGTATATATGTACATATATATGCAAAGGTCACTGCGACTCCTGTACTTTTATAGCATCCATGCCATAGACTGTATAAGTGTATATGCTATTCATGATGTATAAACAATACCTGATTCGCTACTACTGTATATTGGGAAGTAACGCTTACCATCCTCCAGCCGGGAAGCTGGTATTACAAGAATACAGAAAAGGAATAGAAATCCTTAAAGACGCAGCGACAGCCCTTAAGTCTCGTCTGACCATTTTCCGCCTTATATCGTGCTCCCTTCTCTCTGGTTAGCTGTTAGGAGAAAGAAAATAAAGAAGACTTTTAAAAATAAAGGCCAAACCACTCTCGGGATAAGACTTGCCACCTGGGAGTCATTAGATCGACTGATCCTTCCTGAAATCCTGATAGTCTTCTTCTTCCTCCCGCCCTACCTGGGTCTTTGGAAAAGCCGAGCTCGGACCTGGTTGCTTATTTGTCGCTTACGAAAAGCGCCCCGAAGCGACCAATAACACTTCTGACAGCTTGTCAGGGTCTTAAAGAATGTCCGGGTTAGTGGTGGGTAAAACTGCAGAATACCAGGCAGATATGATTAGGAAGATCTACAACCAGAGCTGAGTATAGCGCCATGCTTTTGGTATCGCCTAAAACCGTAACGTTGTGCATTTCCGTACTCATCCCTGATACGACTTCCTTTCGTAGAGCTTCGAGAGTTGTCAGAAGACAAACTAACCGATCCGCGACTAACTTAAAGGAGAAGTCGTGTTTCGTAATTCAGCCGCGTGGCGGCGCCACAGTCAAACGACAAGAGTAAAGACTGAAAGTATAAAAATGCAAGAGGCGACGGGGCAAAAAAAAGGGATAATTTTAAAGTCGGCTTGTTTACCTTCGTTACCGTCGGGCGTGCTCGTGTGTCTACGAAGCTGCATTTAAAAAGAAAAAGAGAGAACCAATTGAAATTTCATTTCGTAAGTACACACCGCTTTTAATTATATTATCTTAATTGTCGCAGACATTTACGAAAGAAAAATACATATATATTTTTTTTTCTAAAACCTTCAATCTCATTATTTTACCAATTAAATTGTCGTCGGTTTTTTTTTATACTTGCAACTTTTTTCTTTCTCGTACAATCAAAACTTGTTCACGTACATTGAATCAACGACATTAACTGTGCGGCAATGTCAGGTTAAATTAAGAACACAGTCTCACTTATCACGGGGCACTTCGTGTTATCAGTAAAGCTTCCTGCCATTACCCTTCTGTATATAGGGTTATTCACGACAGACCAAATGAATGGTGGTGGCGTTTGTCGTTAACCGTACAGATATATTTACCCACAAAATTTCGACTAATAATCGATTCGCCTGTCACGCGCACAGCTGACGATGCCTAAATTACAATGGCAAAATCACCGAGTAGTATATACTGGGGGTAAGAATGGATTAAATAATTTTGATAACGTAAAGCGTATAAAAATAGATCCGTGACAATGCTAATTGGATCGATCTACGTGATAAACCGATTAATAATTCATTCGTCTACATCGGAACTACGTAACTCGGCAGATCTACTAATTTCGAGACACCCTGTGTATATGCGCAAGAAAAAATGGGTTAACCTCGAAACCAGCGGTTGTTCTTATTACAATAATCTGGATGATATTTCAACGTTAATGTCCATGAAGGGAGACGCCAATGGCTTTACGATTCCAACGTGTTCCTCCAACTCGTGAGGTTATTATGGTAATTGCGAGATAAAATTTATCGCAATGAAGAATCCTGGCCGTAATCTTAGCCCAGGAACAACCCGAAGTCGACGAGGACATCGAAGGAAGGTTACCAAGTGATAAAAAAAACTAGACTTACCTATATATTCGAGCAGAAGAGTTATGAGAAACGTTAACCCAAACTTTTGACATTGGATCTTTGACCTTTTCACAGGAAATTCGTAGGCAAAACTATTCGACAACTGCCATGACTGTGTCGTTATGAAAGAAGCGACAAAAAATATGGAGATTTCAGTTACAGCTGATAAAAAATTCGTGAATTTTCACTGATCCAATTAATATTTAATAACCTTTTTATAATAATAATAATTACTATAGTTAGCGTTATCATTGATTACTTATAAATTTTATTTAAAACTCACCGCTCAACCAGCCGCTCTGCCCTGCATTACATTTTTCAGTGCTGTCACCGGATATCGCGCGTAGCGCCTTCACCTTCTGTAAAATAAAAATGAAGTATGTGCGAATTATATAATTTTTTTTTTCTTTACAAATAAACAATCCGCCTATTACCTTGTACGAATATCGTGCATCTTCAGTACAGAGACTTCGTGCAGAAAAAAGAAAGACGTCGACTTTTGAAAATAGCTTGAATTACGTTATCCACCAATTAAACCTGCCTCGGACGTGAAAATCGTCACTTGTCCAGCTCAACTAAACCGTGAATTCTTTGAAATGGATTTTTCCATTATTACGCTAATCCCTTATAATGCGCCATCACAAAGAGATAGCAGGGTCCGGAGAAGCTAAATGAACTTTGCTGGATCGTTATCCACAGGACAGCAGATAAAATTTCATCAAATTTATCTCCGTGCATCAAAAGCCACGAAGCACCATGAACAAAAAATCTTATGAGAAGAGGAAGCTGGTTAATTTTTCCTGAACGTCGTAGGGAACGGCCGTCGGTAAGTTAGAAACCTTCTAATACCATGTATCGTATAACCCATAAGATAACCAAAAAATAAATAAGAGACAGCACAAAGCACTCGGTGGTAATCCATAACGAATCTAAAAGCCTTAAGGCGTTCGAGAAAGAAGCCAGACATTGAGAGACGAAGGAAATAAAATAAAGAAACACAAACAGCGAATCCCCATCAGAAATACAAGTGCCGATTTTATTTCTGCAGATTGGAATAAAGGAAATGGAAAGCACCGTGAAAAGTGTGACGAACAAAGGGAACGGAAACTGTTAACCAACATCAAGTAATGTAATAAACATATATAAGGTATTTTTATTTGACATAAAAATTCCATTTGACTTTCGACTCTTTTATTTCTCATCAGGGTGCTTCCTGGTAACTTCAGCGAATTCCACGTCTCAATAATAATTCTGTGGCGATAAGACTGCATTCCTGGGTACATTGCAGCTTGACAATAGACTGTTACTGGTATCTACAGGTACTCTAGGTGTTTCTGAAATGCATTACAGTTCACGTTTGGTGCATGTGGGTCAAATTCGATTCACTGATATCTAACTGTTTGCACGGATATCTTCCTGAATCAAACATCCTCTGCAGCATCCTCCGGAGAATTACATGTCACACTGATTAATCTGAAGCTTCCTTGACAGGAACGAATGATTTACTATATTACAAGCAAAATAACATATATATACATACAATGACTTTAGAGTTACAAGATAAAGACTGTTACTTTCTACTGTGCATACTGATTGTAATAATTACTATTATCATCGACAATAACATAAGACAAGTGTTTCAAAGCTTAAAATTACTAAACACTTCACACAAGGGTATACCCATACACCATATGTTGTACCACTTTTGGTTATTATCAAACAGCCATTATCTAACTCCAATGCTAATATCATAATCATTTAAATACGCATATGTAGGCTGTCTTGTCAAAGCTCCGCCTCGTGACTCACAGCGCAAACACTGATTAGGTCAGGGAATGAACGTGGATGTGATTAAAGCCAGTGAATCGAATCGCCTTTACAAAAGTAATCCTTTAACAATCTCTTGAGTCTTGTTTTCTTTCTTTTTTTCTCTTTTCTTATCTTTTTGGTATTCCAGCCCCAAAGAAGCATCAGGATCTCCAGAGGCGAGAGTAGAACTTACGTGACGACGTTACCCAAACAATCTGCAAAATTACCATAGCCCAGAAAGCAGTATATCACCGGAATCATAAACAGACGTAATTTAAGGATTGCCATACATGAGAAATTCTACGTTGTCTTTTTTTTTTTTTGAATATCCGAATTTTGAATATCCTGTATCGCCGTACCCCTTGAGGTACAAATTAAATGAAAGGTGGTATAAACGGGTAAAAACGGTTCTAAATACACACCTGCGAACAGAATTTAGTTTACTCAAAGTCGGGTGCTAGCGGTTTTTTTACCGCCCACCCCCCCCCTCCCCCGTAATTGCGTAGGCTTTGATATACAAATGAAAATCAAAGTGATACAAAGAGATTTTAACGGGATACGATCAAATCGTGTTTTGAAAATTAAAATATTTTTAAATCGGGTGCCAGGTTCACGTAGGTCCCATCTCAGGCACGACCTAAGGAATCAAATGGAATTTTTAGGAAAAATTCATCCGGCTGAAAGGACAATGGCGATCTGCTCTACGTACCCTGGGAAATATCGGAATTTCTAATGTATTATGGATTTCATGATAGCAGCTCATTGAACCATAAGGCATTTCCTTATAACGATTTTGTCACGAGAGCCTCTACATCCGGTTATCTAATAGTTTACCTAAAATACGTGACTCGGTACTAATATAATTATCAATTTTAACAGTCTGATTCCAATGAATTTTGGATCCCATTCAATGGGCATGACCCTTGGAATAAGGATAGTTGAAAATTACTCTGAATTAAAATTCTGAATGAACTTTAAGTTATTGTCATTGAGACTAAGCAGAATATGTAACTCCAGGATAAGTCTGAATCAGTATTTATATCTACGTGTAATGTCGTACTGCACGCAGCAGACGTTAGTAAATTCTAATCGTATACGAATATTCCCAGGTGCTTTACGTATGCATATATGTATATATATGAAATCAGGAGTTTCAGAAATGAACTGTGGCTACCCTGGGACTCCTATATATCTGTATATCCATGTTGCTTGACTATACCTATTTATTTTCCACGATCCCCGCAGAAACCAACGTGGATCCAATGAATCCTGAACTGTCACAAACTCCTGGAGGAATTTAAAATTCGATTCCCGTCTCGGATATCCAATGGGATCATGTACCAATTTTCGTGACAAATTCCAGAAAGCAATTCGTTCCCTTGAAGATTTCGTCTTCAATTTTATTCGGTTACCGAAAGAAAATTGAGGGGAACAAAGAGACGGCAATATCAAATTAAATCGAAAATCTACAAAGGAGACGTTGTAACCTTACCACGTTTCCGAGTATTGCCACCGTGGACATGAGTAAGCGAAGTCTCACGGCTCTTGTTAACCTGCCAATACCAGACGATAGATACGTCGTCGTCGTAGTAGTTAAAATAAAGCCGGGAATAGAGACAAGGAATTACTTCTAGAAAGATTTTTAAAAAATGGTACCTGATCTAGGCAAGTCAAGTTTCCGGGTTAACCTGAATCTCAGTAAGATAGGGTAAAGATAGATCTTCTTCTGAGAGATTAATCTCTGGGGAAATGAGCTCCACTAATTGCTGGTAAATCGGATCAACACTCCCTCGTCTGATAGAAGAAATGATAGTGAACGACAGTATATGTATATATTTATTAAACACTCATCGTTTAAGTAAATGTATATTCCGTACCTGCTGCATTAATCATACATGGCGGATATTCTGATCGTACTCTTCAAGAATCCTCGTATCAACATTTATCACTTGTTTTCCAACGGAGAACGAAATATATTCCTCTCTGTCCAGGTAACCGTACGGGTCGAGAGTTTCGTGTATTTGGATTTATGCGGGCAGAGCAAACGTGCGGAGAATTAAATATCAATCCGGGTGGGTTCAAGTTTAAATTCCACGCCAATTTTTTAACGCTCCACTTTGCCGCCCGCATTTCCGTTTATTTCAGAGAGGAGTAATATTAAGAGGAAGGGAACAAAGAGACCTGGTGAATCTATTGTATGTACGTGCAAAAGGGACACGGGCAGGCACGGGGATCCCTGACTGATGGTTTCATTCTCACGTGCAGCCACCCTATAATTTCCGGTTTCCAAGTCCCGCTAATTAATCCTGATGCCAAATGAAGGTGAGGTAGAGATTAGCAGGATTCGAGGAAGAGAAGAGGAGTATAAAGTACACGGAGTAACTTACACGTTAAGGACAGTTTCTCTTTGGCAATTTCCAACGACCTTAATGCGGATTCCACTAGTGCTTTTTAAGGTTAAGTCCATTTTGCCTTGAAAGAGAAGGCGAAAGAAAAATGAGAAAGATATTTTTAATATTCATTTAACGCACGAACCAAGGCAATACCCTTACGAAAGGGATCGCAGCACTTTCGATCGCGCAACGGAAGATCTCGTTGAAGAGCCACGATGACATATTTCATTGAACGTAAATATCGTTCAACCTCTAACAAGTTTACGGGAGACAACAAAGCGTCGCTAACGTCAAATACCAGGGAGGTTACGAAGCTGATATTACTGTACAAAATGTCGAAATAACGTTGCCAGTATAAGACGCCTTTACCTCGTGCGAATAAAACAGGAGTTATGAAACGAGGTTATGAATACTCTTCTCCCTTGAATATACAACTACTTATTCTTTCATTGTATAATGTGTGACTAATCAATCTGTTCACGTTCCTTGTGTCTATCTACAGTATCCTGCTACTGTGTAATGAACATAAACAGATACTAGAGACGGTCAATACGTCTAACAATCAATTAATGATCTTTTCTACTACGACGACATACCTGCTGTCCTTAAGGCTATGCTGTGTATGCCCTTCGTAAATAATGCCTACAGCCTTTCGTACCTTCATATACATCTAGATCGATCAGTTGGAATAAGTATATTTCAACAGTAATAACCATCAAATAGAGTATATCCTCCTCCAGAGATCAGTATGCAAATAAAATGTAAGTCCTTACCGTGGCAGGAGATTGAAAATTGAGCTTTTATGTAAATCACTAAACTCTCCATGGACATGTAAATGAGGGGAAGTTTTAAAGATAAGAAAAGGAAAAAGGGTATTAATATTTAAAGAATCTCTATCTGTCAAGCAGCCTAAAAACACTGTACGAATACTCCGTGTATATCGTTGTACCGAGCATTCTAACGCATCGTGACGACGTAGTTCGTCACAGTTTTATGTATTATTTAATTTACTTACAGGACTATCAAGTATCTACCTTGTTATTGGAGATGGACAATGCAGCTTGTTGCTTCTTCACTACACACACACACACACTTGGTATAACCACACTCCCGTCTGGTACTGACGCGCGCCGCACGAAGACTGTCGGTTCTGGCACAACGCCAGATAAACTGTGGTTTCAACTATGTATGGAGTTTTGGTGGTGGGAAAGGATTCGGGAGGGAAGGCGACACGATATATAATAAATATATATACGATTGTTAAAGGAATGAGTATATAGCGCCATGCAAGAGAATCGCGAGGAATATGGAAGAGTACTACAGGGTTACTTACAGGGGAGGCTTGCCGAGTGCGACTCCGGTAGAAGTGTCCAGAGGGTGGAATTGTTGAAGGGGTTTGTAGGCGCCAAAGCATTGTGCGCAACGCTCTAGCGTTATGTATTGTGTATATGTATATATATAACAAAAACCATTGGGATCTCATACCCCAGAAGAAGCTTGTACATATATTTATGTATCCTGTACGCGAAAAGGGAACTAGTATATAACCTTAACGTACCTTCCAGAGAGACCCTGCGGTGTCTAACGTTGTTATCTAACTCACATACGATACTGGAACACTATTGGCTACCTTTAATTTTGCCTGAAAGTATTCTGAACACATTATTCTACTTAAGTAGCTGCTATACACTGTTCGGTGTAACTGCTGCAGAAATATTGGCTGGTAGGTTATAATGGATGGACCGTATAGAATTTTATTTATTACCACTCGTGTGTACAAGGTGTGTTTTATTTAACCGTTTCATTTCTGAACTTGGCCCCGGTAGAACAATATTCGTTGTCTATTTGCTTTCTGATTTTTCAATGAAATTTTTAGGTAATGGCACTGGGAATTGGTGATTTTATAGTTTTGCATTGGAAAGCACATGAGAAGCAGCAAATACGTGTGTATTTCGTGGGACGATATATCAAATGAAATTACCGAATTTCAAAGGGATCATTTGCATAGGTAGATATTCAATCCGTGACGATTCATGGTTCTGCTAAAGACACGTGCCTCCTTCATACAGGGGATGGTGTCGAAGGACGATAAGGCTCACGCATTGCCCACTGTCCCCACATCATTGCATAGGATGGATGTCGTTTTAATGGCTGTTCAAGGATTCTCATCAGGGTGTAATTCCAAAATATCCATTCAATCTGTATTCGTACCTTGACACTTGTGGTGGCTGAAAAATAATGTATGGATTTGACAGTGAACAAATTAGGCGCATCAATTATTTTTCATATTACAGAACTGTTTTAAAGAATTCTGATTTTTCGATTCAGGAACTGTTATGGTACATACCCATACTTTCTGGCATCATCGACGTCCTTCTACTTAGTTAAGCAAGTGTTTAAGGGATGACACAAGAGTTCAGAGGTTGATGGATTGATTTGATTTACTCCTGGTTCAATTTCGTCAATGTAAACAGACAAGGGGTATAAAAATGACCCGAGGCCAGTTTATACACTGCACACGTGTAATTCTCCTGGGCAAGAATAAGAACCAAGGCGAAAATACGCACAAGGATTCCCAATAGGAATAAGTAGAATTGATTGCAGCTGCATATCTATTTGGACAAGAGTACAAGGCAAGGAAGGATTTCCCTCCAGGAAAGTGGTACATGATTTTTCTTCCTTGAAGAAAACTCTAGCAGAGTATTTTATATTTAAATATTGAAGGAATAATGCAACGGGTTAACCGTGGAGCAGAAGATCTGGAAAATTGTAAGAGGGATGCAATAATTATACGATATATGATGATTATATTAGGCTAGGCGCCAGCTGCGTTAAGCGTCGCGACGCTAGGGCGTCCTTTTGTGTGTGTGGAACGGTGTTAGCTCGTGACTCGTGACGTGAACCACGCGTTCGATGAAAGCTCACTTGCGTGTGTTCGCAGAGGCTGCTTGGGCTTTGTATTGCGTACGTGCGAATGACCTCTATCTTCTTCGTAAAACCAGACAGGGGACGTACCATCCCCAGGAACATTTCGACTGGTTGTTTAACTCTGAAATTCCTTTGGGAGACGCCTTCGGGCTCTTGTCTACGTGGCGGGCTAACGTAAACGATGACCTTTTCGCATAAGGTATAAGACTCCTTTCTCAGGATTCTTTTCTTTTAAACTTTAGACAGTCTTTTATAATTAGCAGCTTAATTTTTATGGTTCCTTTTATTCATTTCTTTAAATTAAGATAAATGTGCGGCCTCCGTTTCAATTTTGTATTGGAACTTTATATTGAAACTGAGAGAATATGACAGACGAATCTTACCAGACAGTTCTTTTTAGAGTTTCATTATATATTTTATGTATACTCCGACACGAAGGAAGGCTGCCTCATTTTTTTATATCGACATTTCATAAAGAATATTTTCAGCAAATGGATGCCAAACATGCTCATCTATTGACGTTTTCTGTATATTATGTAGATTAGACTTGCCACTGTGCCATGCGATTTTCATATGTAGAATCGAGTAGTGGGTCCAGTCGTCGATACTGGTAATCATGGATACTGTATAAGAAATCGGGTTCTTGTCTTTCTTCTACATATTGTACGTCAGCAAGTGTGTTCACATCTGGTATAGCGTTGATTGGACCTACTACCTTTGTGTGTGTATATAGCATTTCAATCTTGAAGCCCAATCTGCGAGTGCCGGCGATATCCAAGCTCACGTGACACCATATTCCTTAAATAAGACGCCTTTAGCTCTTTAGTGAACGTTGCGACGGTAAAAAATAATAATTGACGTTCTGTATGTATAATTTTCCAGGTTCATTGATATTTACAGAGATGAGTAGGGAGATGCACAACGCTACGGTTTCTCTAAAATCGTACTCATCTCTGATATTTATTTGGTCGACTGCACCATCTTTTGGTGCGTAACGTTGGCGTTTCAATCGGTAACTAGGATGCCTAGTCTATTTTCAGTCAATGCTTATTAATTAATAGGAAATACATTAGTGGAGAACGTATAGAACCTTAAAGTTAATACTTTAAAATAGCTTCGCTGTCGATTGATGATTATTCTATTATGGATTTAATCACTTACTTTGTCATACACAGGTAGTCTTGCAGTGGCAGTCAGTGTCAAAATGGCGAGCAAGAAAATCGTCTGCCTTCTTGGCAGTTCAAATAAAATTTGTCAGCCAAATTTACCTGCGATTACTACTCTCGTTCGGGGTACAGCTTCTGGGGAACCTGTTGACAAAGTGACCCACACTGGTCAGGTAAAAGATATTGGACAATGATATTGAAAAATGATATTACGTAAATTTGAGGTTATCTTAGATTCTTTTAATAATTCCAATTCTGTTTTAGAAATGGGATGACGATGATCCTCGCCTTGTAAGATTTGTTGACAGACAGAAGCTCGTAAATCCTAACTGGGCTATTAATCTCATAGCTGAAGTGCCTCCGAATAAAGCCAAGGACAGAGTCGTCTATTGTAATGGAGGTGGTGGACCTTTGGGACATCCCAAGGTGTATATTAATTTGGTACGAAAAGTTTATTAGTTTCTTGGATTTGTCACTTGTTCTCTTTCTAATTTTGTTTATTTACATATAGGATAAACCAGGTAATCATAGTTGTGGATATTGTGGTCTGCGCTTTTATAAGGAAGACCATCACCATTAAATAACACTCTGAGAAAGATCATAGTTAAAAACGGTTTAGCTTGTACTATCATAATATTGTTAAACGTGTGAATAAAGTAATTGATAGGTAAAATATTTTTCTTTGTTCTGTTTTGTCCCCCACAGATGTATTGAATAAAAAGAAAGATCACAGAACAGTAAAAGGACATTTCTTAGAAAAAGAAATTTATTTCGATCGTTATCTTTTGCACTTACTAATAAATTAATGATAATTAAAATACTTATATTGATAAGTTCTCATCCTCCTACAATGCAGTTTTCTGACTATTCATTCCAAGTGGTATTGCTTGCAGCTCAGTCCTCATACACAGAAATTCTCCACAGACACACATTATACTAAGGGATACAATATTTAAGCACCACCAGCTAAAACTTGAAGGGAAACTGGCATTATATATCCAGCACAGCAGTAAATGTATCAGATGTGCAGTACAGGTAAAGTCCATACACTGTTTTGTTCTTTGCACGAGCCACCACAGAGCCAAAGCACCAACTAAGGCATTTAGTACAAAAATTGTAATGACGAGTTTTCCACCAAAGTCACGAACATGAACCTCACTATACAGGAAGGCATAATCTAGCGATTTTGTTGAGCCTAGAAGAGTAGCTGCTATCCAAATCCATATTCCAAGGAAAAAGTACATGACACTTTGCACAGCCAATATCTGACATATGATTAATATCGGATCCCATGTTGTTTTACGGAACTGTCCTGAGATGTTGTTCATCATGTCTTTTATATCTTCTCCGACTTTCTGCCTGAGTGTTATTTATGTCAGGCTCCTTCTACCCATCATCCTTTCAGGATTCTCGGATCCCACCAAGTACAGCTAAAATGTAACGATTAAATATTGTTTCTGTCCAACATTATAAAACATAATTAAATAAATCCATTGTAATCAAACCTTGTAACGTGCTGCAATTGATTTGTACTTATGAAATTACCATTATTACATTGCTTGTAACACTTGTGATTCCGTCTTGTCTTAAAATAGAATAATAAATGTCATATAATAAAGTATTTTTGTTTGAACAGGTTTTTACAGAAGACGATTTGTAATATATCACACGTACATGACTTGGTTACCGTCAAATAGCATATTTGTAGGTTATGATTCATAAAATGACGTCACGAACGACAGAATTTCGTAAGGTAGAACGAACGTCTATTATCACGGTGACAAAAGAAACTGCGTTACGTCAACGAATTCAGACGTATTACGTCTGAATCTGAATTCGTTGATTACGTGTGTGACATTACGCTGTTTTTCGAACAACGTAACATTTTTATGAGATTTCGAAGCGACACGTGAGAAATGTCATTCTTTAATTTTTTTCAAAATCTATTCGCTGGTGGGAATAATCAGCGACCACCAAACGATAGGTAAGACCCTTAAAAAGTAACGATAAACGTTTTTCCACAGCGACAGTGTAGAATATTCTAGATGTTTGGCAAAGCTTTTTCTGTATTTTATATATTTACTCATTGTCATATTTGTATCCTGCGTATTATTGTAGATACGAAGAACACTGGGAACCAAGGCACAGTTTTAGAAATCCTATTTGGCAAAACGATGAGGATGATGATGATGAAATCGGTGACAATGATTTCAGGTAAACTTTTATTTTCTTGTTTATCCTTTATCTATTTAACAATTTTTCATAAAGTAGTTTACATTGAAATAATCCGATGGTGTTTTAGAAATCCTAGACATGGTTTTCATTTCCACATCTTTAGCGATCCGCTTCAAATAACAAAGTTCTTTGAAACAGAGATGGATAACATGTTGAAAGGATTCTTTTCTGGATTTGGTCAAGGAGAAATTACGTCGCCTTTTGGAAGTAAGTAATACAAACGTCTGCTAGATACTATTAAAGAAATGAATATTTGATGAATCATTAATATTCTAATCTTATTTACAGATGACGAGGTATTCAAAGCTTTGCCACATGGTAAGCCACAGAGGAAAGAAAATCTTAGAGACGAATTTTTAAAGCCTGGATACGAACAGCCTGCTTTGGATCAATCTGGGTTTTCCAAACCCAAGGTCGATGCTGATCTAGATGGAAAGTAAGTGTATACATACTCTAAAGCGTTAAAGAATAATATACCATAAACTAGCTAACGATATCAATATTTGTTTACAGAGTCAGCACAGATGAATTAATGAAAGTTTGGACAAAACCTTCAACATCTCAAGAAATTCAGACATATAGTCCCAATAGACAATTCAATATTCAATCTTTCGGTAAGTCTATAATCACCAGGAGCATTCGTAGACCAGATGGAACAATGGAACAACATAGAACTGTAAAAGACAGCGAAGGTAACGAGGAGACAACAGTCACTAGACAGATTGGAGATAAAACCCACACAGTGGTAACAAAACTTGATAAGAACGGTATTCAAACAACAACAGAAAACCTAGTCAATATTGACGAAAGTAAGTAAATTAATCTATAATTAGAAAATATTTTTTAATTAACAGAAGATGCAAGTAAACACAAAACCAAAACTTTATCTTCCAGACGAACTGAAGGACTTTGAAAAGAAATGGAGCATCCAGCCACAACCTCGAAACGATTTTCCCCTGAGCAATTTCCCCTGGCACAAATTCTTTAGTCCGAGTCCAAAATTGTAACACCAACAATAGTACCATAATTAAGCAGACTGTGAGTTGTGAAAAGTAATGATACACTACTAGACTCGATAGACACAATAATAAACTAGTTATTATAGAGTTCTACGTAATACGGGGTAAATATAAATACCAGAATGATACAGAGTATCACAGACGAGCCACCAAAGTCCCAAATGTTGCAACTATAAATTTCTTTATTTAATCGTATATATATATATATATATTGTACACGCCACATATATACAGTCTAATAAATTCCTAGTCTACATGTAACCAAACCATCAATGCTTTTTTACATAGTTTTCGCCCTTTCAATTTAAAAGGCGACAACCACGCGATTAAAATTACACGATTGTTATTTATTTGGCTGCTGAACGCAAACCTAACGTAACAGCATATTTATTAAACGCCCTAATCAACGCCACAATAATTCCTTTTACATTGTTTCTCGTCCATCTCTTTCACCTTGTCTTAATAATCGCCTCTAAATGTGTATCTGCACTATAAAGCGTGTTATTTTCGTTATCTCCATTATTCATCGCGCTCAGCGGTAATAAACACACCTGGATAGATAATAGCATAACAGTAATACCCTATCATAAGTACCAAAGATAATTTACAAAGCGAACTGCTTCAATTCTCCGGTAGAAGAAAATTTAGGAGAGACCATAACTCAGAAAGATTATTTTGGAATTGAAGCGGCTACTCGAGTCCAGCGAACATGAAGTTGTCACTTCAGAGAAAGACGTATTTACACCAGAGGAGTTGGATAAGCTCTTAGATAGAAGTGATCTAGAAGTCCAAGATAAACACCTTCATCATCAGCAACGCATCTCATCATTCCAGATAATTAATAGAATTAAATATGACTATTTTAATTTTTATAAGTGCCATGACCAAGTGTTCCGTTGTCGCGATATTTATTGCCAGATACCATTCTTATTCTTAGTATTTCTACAGTTCCTGTTTTTATAACTGCCTTTTTTAAAAAATGATTCCCAAATCTATTCCGTAACTAAAACCCCGATACAGATAAATAGATCATTGTGATTCAAAAATGAACTTCCCAAAATTTAAAAAAAAAGTAGCTGTGTCCAAAATTCAAGTATTAACTGGTTATGCAACGTCAAATAATTTACATATTTTTTAATGTAGGAAATGTGTAATATCACAGTTAAAAGACATTTTTCGTTTTAGTGAAATAACGCTTAATAACTAATAAGTTGCTCATTACTTTCAATTTACGGTACGAAAATTGTATTAAGATTCCTTAATGTATTTTTCTTAACTGTTATTTATTGATTTTCTATCTAAAAATGTATTAAAATATTCTTTCAATGAAAAAAAAAAATAAAATAAAAAAATAAAAATTAATACTTCATTGAGCCATTCCACGAAACTGCACTATATTATTTACATAAGCACGGTATGATGGAAACTGCAGATGGATGTTCATTAGGAAATACAAATTTTCCTTAATCTTTAGAGTAGGAAGATAAAACGAAAAAAGGAAATGAATTAGAGAAGCACAACGAATGCCCCGATCTCTGCCGGACCAAGAATGCCAAAAATTAAAATTAAAAATTGGAAGTAAACCAGCAAGAAAATAATAGAAAAGTAAGAAAATATTCTAAAGCACCGATCCATACTATCAATTTGTTAAATTAAAAAGAAAATACTGTGTATCTTCAGTTCAAACGAAATTAGGAACAATATCTACAAAGATACAATAATTGAGCATATTTTGTCCTTGCTATTTGAGAAAGGTGAAAGAAGGAGATAGAGAAACATGTTAAATCGGACGTTATTTCAAACAAAAATTGTCCCAACTGATTACAAACTGTCTGAAGTATCACCAGGATCTTCAAAATCTTTAGAATCATTTGCCTTGGGTAAGAATTATAGGTGGGATCCTCCAAAGCACCCAATGGAGACACACATTAAATTAAATAACGTTCTTGCACGACAACATTACAAAGGATATTGTACTCATTAATCATCTAAACTAAGTATCAAGCCGAGGAACTCAGATTTGGCAGAACCTTTACTGAATAAGAAAGAAAGTAACAGAAGTGTCTCACGTACACCAACAGTGCCATTCCATTTCTGTCACATTACTCAAACTCTTACAATGTTCTTATGCCTCTTCGTCATTCAGTTAAAATTCAACCATACAGTCTGCAACAAATTTTTACAAAACTTCCTCGCTGTGCCTGAATGATACACCAGTAAAGAACGGAAAAAGCCACGAAACACTATATAACAAAAGAAACGTGTAGTTTTGAAGTACATTGTAAAAATAAATATACACAATAATGGAGGTTCGATAGGACTTCCAAAGGCTAGTATCATTTATCTCTCTTCTTACGTGATTAAAAATCCATCTGTTTGCCAACAATCCCCGTTAACCCTCGATTAGGCTACAAAGTCGTATTAGAAACAAGTATGTGAATCGAAAATAAATCCGTAGAGCTGCTATATTTCAATTAGTTATTTCATTTCTCTTTCTACCTCCCCTTCAAATACTTCATAATTCTTCGCATACGCCAAGTTCCTCGTTTACTTATGTACACAAAAGCACACAAGGTCCTAATCTTGTATACCTTGCACGCGAGTGTATACATATATGTATAATAAATATATTGTCGTATAACAAGTAAATAACAATTTAATTGTCGTACATTCTTGAACAAGCTTCAACTCGAGAACATTGCTACGATCGTTATTAGTTTAATAATCAATGAATTATATTAGATAACGTTAACGCCAAAGCACTCGAGTGAACAGGCTTTCGCAATACTACGAGTGAGTACAGATAAAAATTGTCTCATCGATTCAGTTGCTGTGTGATGTGCAAACAAAAAATTGTCACTTGCCTTACGACAATGATTATTACTACGAAAATCATTATGTATATATGTATATATATATATATACACACACATATATAATATATAGGCTTTTACTTATGTACAATTTTTATTATCAAGAGATTTTTTTTTAATTTCCCATTGGCTCTCGCATTTAGCACAGACGTGAATATCTGTCAACGGCATAGAAGTTATCCATGTAATACGATTAATAAAGTTTTTAATGACAATGGAAACAAAACTGAATTCACTCGTTGGGCAAGATTAGTTTTCTGGCCTGAGGCAAGATCTGCAGGTACTTGCATATCAAGAGACACATATTTATATATACTCCTTGATAATGTTCTGTGCCGTTGCACTTGGGATCCCTCATAATTTTGGCTTAAATCATCAGCTGGATCATTTCACCATGATGAATCCGGCCTAATTTTGGCTAAGACAGCTATGTATATTATATTCAACATCGTACCTTCTTATTATATCGAATAATTAATAATAGTCAAGTATTTAATATTTATACACAAATTAAGGTTTGGACAGGTAAGGCTCTCGGGTTAGGACTCAATAGAGGACGTTGTAGGAATGGGAGATCGGTTTAGAGGTTTTGGTTTTTAAATGTGCGAAGCGAATCCTGTGCTCAGGATAACTCATCGCTCTGCAAAGAAAAAAGAAGCATTACGAGAAATTCAAACGGAATTCAACGTCCACTGACTGCCACGGTAGTGTTCCCCTACGTAGAGACGTTTCCTTGAAGATGACGGAGTGGTTACTCCTGGCCAAAACCTTCAGTCTCCTCGATTGCGTAGTTCAGCTTCTCTACCATTTGGTCGTAGCTTTTGTAAGGTGGCAAGTCCAGTCGATTGAAGCACGTGTGAGATCTTGGTAGCCACGTATCCTTGCCTACCTTCTCTATACAAAATCTTTGCGGTCCGTTACTCCCTGAAGAGTGGTAAAAAGTACAATTAAATATTAAACGGATCAATTAATTTTACAGAAGAACTGTACTTACCCATCAGCTCTGCAAAACCTCCTACTGGGACTCGACAGGTTCCTGTCACGAACTGCAACAGTCTGGCTCTCTTCTCGGTGTCGGTCGTCCTTACAAACTGTACAGAGTTGAACAGAGACAACAGTTTGTTTTCCACTTTCAATTGGTAATCATGTAGTGATTAACGTCAATCAATTTAATTGAACCTACCTGCCAGAACCACAGGACTTGCTTGCTGTTACGCGTGTAATGCCTGTAAATGGTGTTTCTTTGCCAGTCGTCAACATCAATTTCCTGCATGCCGCATAGCATTAATTCCAATTCACGTTCATCGAAATATTTAAGCCATTCCAGGGGTACTACTGAATTGAAGCCTTCCAGGAAGGCTTTCGTTTGCTCCTCTATTCCGCGAGTCATACGCCACTCGGTCATTAATCTAGGATTTTTCGTAAGACATAACTTAGGACTGCGAAATAATATAATATATATTTAGAAATCTTGTTTCACCTTACCTCATATACTCTTCCTTATTCTCTTCAACGACTCTGATCTTGTCGCCGCCTTCCTTGAGCTCGTGATGAATTACCTGACCCAGGACTTCGAAGTCTACACTGTAATACAATTCCAGGCCGCATTCATCAATGTTATTTTCTTTTATCCACACGAGGGACTTGTAGAACTCTGGATCTATCGACTCTATGTCTTTCATTATGAGTTTCTTATTGAGCATACGCTTATAGAAAGGCATGGTGAAACCGCTATAGATAAAACGACCATGATAAAGTGCCTGTGAAACGAATTGGAGGTTAGTCAACGTGAAGAATGATATTTTTAGTGTGATAAAATAAAATTTCACCATCGCAATAAATCTGCCAATAAATTTGAAATACTGCAAGTGATCTGGATTGACGTAGGAAGCAGGATTTATCTGCAGACTATAGTTACTCTTATTGGCATATTCGAATAAGCAGTACATCGGATTGAGCACCTCGTGGCTCAGTAAGAAGAACCATTCCCTGAAGACAGATAGAGATGAATATACATATCTCTGCAGGTTGAGTGTCCCAAAAATAGAGAATACGATGCAAAATATAGTAGTACTGACCTCGACACTCCTCCATAATCCAAACCTTCTTCGCCTTTAAAAATTATATAAAGCCTACGTCTCAGGGCAAAAGCTTCGACGTTCATAATTTGATGATAGGAATCTTCAAAAAGTGTTTGTCTGGTGACACTGATTTTTATATGATTTGACAAGGCGTTCGTTTGACACAAGAATCGAAATTGTGACAATTTCCAATGGAAAGATCTCTCGTACGCCCTTGGTACCCGGTACACACCCTTAGGTCTACGAATTAATATATAAGACAATGAATATTGCAACGACAGAAGCCAGGTAAATTCCTTAAAGAATTATCTAAGATAAAACTCACCCTTTCGGAGCACCTGGTCTAGGATCCTGGAAGGTGGTAGTCCTTGTATTGTGATCGACAAAATATCTGGTACCGTCCTCCGTCAACCTGATCTCCCAGCCGTCGGGAAGTGGAGGCTCATCCATTGTCTCCTGACCCTGCGTCCTGGGATCTTCCCACTGAGTTGTTCTGTTTTTGTGATTAACGTAGTAAACTCTTCCTTCAGGTTGCTTTCGTCTTTCCCATCCAGCTGGCAAGGGACCCAGAAGAGCATCGTCCTCATCGACGGCCGCCGTAGAAGGTCCGGCCATAGCAGTCTGACTACCATGAGCCTAGGAATATATTTAAAAAATTGATAGTTAAAAAATAATATTAACGAATCAGAGGATTCAGTCTCTTTATTATTAAGTTCTAGGTACCTGAGGATAGAGGAACCTTTGATTGCCTTGCTGTACGACATACTGTCGTTCACCCTGCCAGTGCTGAAAGTGCTGTAGCCTCTCCGTATTCGGCCTCTGCCACGTAGTGCTTCTTGTGTTATGATCCACATAATAAATCCTACCACGAGGATCCCGTCGGACCTCCCATCCTGGAGGTAGAGGTTGCGGCCTCTCCCAGGAGGTGCTACGCGTATTATGATCTACATAATAACTGAAAGCATTGACGCACCAGGTTAAACATTGCCAACCATACTAAGATAGAATATAACTGTGTATTCTCAGTGCCGACTTTTTCTTAATGCTTCTGTAAACTATTGCTAGCAGTAAAATCCATATCTCGTACGTATTTTTAAGTACACCTTTCGTCCCAGCTCCGCCCACTCTCTTGTACAAAGAATTAGGCTTATCATTATTTATGAATCTAATTGTATAGCATAGCTATGACACTGAAATTCTATCATTTTTGAAGTGGGCATAATGATTAGAAGAATGTTTCGTATGTATTACCTGCGCTCGAACAGATCGGTTCGCATTTCCCAGCCTGCTGGTAATGGTTCCTCAGGTTGATTTCCATTCTGACCTTCACTAGGTACTGCAGAAGGTCCTGCGGATGCTGGTTGTCCTGGTGGAGGACATGTGCCGCTGCTACTATCACTTGTGGAATTGTGATTACCCATACCGTTTGCTACTGAAATTGTCGGTGGTAGAACTTGGTCATTGTTCACGCTAATACTGGATTGATTTGTATTGTAACTGGAATTGTGAAGTATATTGGTTGAACTGCGATGCATCACTGGTTGGATTGTTGAGGGAACTGCATTCTCAGTGCCATGTAATCGCATACGAGCACGCACACCTCCGTTTAGGATGCTGCGGTTATTCGTTGTGTCACTATTAGAGGAACCTGCAAGAAAAATTGTATTAGCTTTCAGTGCAGAGACTTAGTTATGTATGATAATGTATCTAATTGATTTACCAAGAGGCATCGGAGTACCGGTTGGAATATTTTGAGTTTGTCGTAATTGTTCACCAACGTTTGGTGGGGCAATGCCATTCATATCAATCCTTAAGCCATCAAAAAGTGTCACCAACTCTCCTACTTTAGATAACTGAGAGTCATGCTTGCTTTCTGTCATGAGATCAAGCGTAAGCTCAAGATTTTCTAATTTCCCATTGTAATGAGAAAGGATTTGAAACAGACTTATTCTCTTTTCTCCGATCAAGGCATCCTTGCGGAAGGTGCTGTGATCTAGCAAACGAAAGTGCAACTGAGAATAAGGAGTTACAAGAATTGTAAATTCCTCATTCCACTTTGGCTGGTATGTAGATTTTGAGACTTCTGTCTTTCTTGGACTTTGCTCATCCACTGAGAATTCAATATATGGATTGGGCTTTAGGAATGACGAGCTTCTTAGTATCGCTGCTTCGACTGAAAGTAATGGAAAGTTGTTGCATGTTTCTAACTATCTAAATGAGGGAGAGAAACATTTCTCTCCAATTCACTTGACTACTGATGTACAAGAAAGTCTAGATATTTCAATAGATATGCCAGAGCAATTAGAGCAACTCACTGGTGATGCTCAGCTGGTGAAACCCAGGAGAGACTGCCTCCACTTCACAGTGGGACATGGTACGTTGATTTGCTTAGTTTCAATATAAAAATTCTAAAGAATTATTCATATCATTTTTAATACTGTAACACCACTATCATCTGTAAAACAATGATAAATTATCTTTCAATGTACGTGTATGAACAATGAAGCAAAAAATAACTAGACTTAGGAAACATTCAATTTAACTAAAATTACACACACAGCTGGACCAATATGCACATTGCATAACACTCCCAATCAGATGAACATGATACTATAAGCAACGTTAAAGAATGTCAATCAAAGTTCTATTGTAGCAGTAAGATTATACTAGGAACGAAACTAAACAACATTCCTCGACGATGATAAACAAATTCAACAGATCTAATCACTTCAAAAATTCCCAGACCCCTCTGACTGACATGAACAAAACAAAATAATCGTTAAAGCAATAAAAAATAAAAATGCATAATAAAATCTGACACAAAAATATTGAAAAAATGAATGAAGCTCCTAAGCATGACTCGTACCGAAAAAATATCAGCAATTATTACCCCTATGACATATTTGTCAATCTACGCCTTAAAATTACACAATTCCACTTCTCAAATGGTCTGATAATTTTTTAAATAATCGAGTAATTGGGTAGTAGAATACGCTAATACGGACGAAAGAAAATAAAAGGAAATAAAAGACAATTGGGCGTGAATCTCTCCAGGTGCTCTGTGTAAACTACAGCAAATATTGGCATCACTCAGTGGGTATTATAATCCTGACGTTTCCCGAAGGGATTGGTGTTTCTAGTGGTTACGCTACAATTGAAATAAATGAATTATCCTTTCACAGCACCGACCTAAAACGCACTCGTCGTTGTTAATAATGACCCGAGCTCTCGCAGCATCGCTTGCACGGACTCTCTAGACAATTCGGCACTGAACACTAAATTATTTTGCAGAAACACTGACGATTTGCGTTATCATTGAACTTCACTATCAGTCAGCCACCATCTTGCCATACGTCAAATCTAGAGTTTCTTTTTATGACACGATATACATACATATAAGCCAGATTCTATAGTCTAGAGTCTAACCAGAAAATGGAAGCAGAATACGAGTCGTGGGTCAGCCATGTTGTATAATGAATTTTTCAAATAGCAAATAATTCTTGATACGTTGTTACATTTTCTTCTTATTTCTAGACTATTCTGTAGTATGTATTAGAGCAAAATAAAGCTTACTTTACGCTTTTATAAGAATTTTGATCAATTTCTTGGTGTGCACCGTTCAAACATTGTCTTTTTTAAGTATCAATCGAGTATTATTCCTGCACGGTATTTTAGAATGTGATACATAAGGAAAACTTCAGACAGTCCGTTACTTTAGACTGTTAGGAGTACTTGGGTCTCTCAAGAGTTTTCTGATTTTCTGTCACACGTGTAAAATACGTGATTATTTAGAAATGGGAATAAATAACAAAGTTGAATATTTGGTTGTTGATACCAGTGCATTCATTAAAAATGTACCTTTGCAGGTGAGAATTTTATTTTCAGTTTGCAGCAGCTATTTTATAGTTTGATCGAATGTTTATAGCTGTGAGGTCTTGTAGGTTATCAATATTTATTTAGTTTGATATTGTTTGTTAAATGAAGTACACTTTTTTTTTATTAGAATACTGAATGTTAATTGTTATTTGTTAATCTGATGACGATGGATGATTACTATAACGATAGCATACTTACCTTGACAACTGTTATAGTCTATTTCAAATTTATTTAGTTGTTATCACTTGAATAAATTGTTAGTTTGTAGTTTAATTAGCAAAGATGTTGAAAGATTAACATGTTATATGATCCAGAAGTAATGACTATGTTAGTATTTCTCTTAGCAATTTGTCTATCAGAGGTGTTAGTGATAAGAATGATAATCATATGATAGCATATCAATTCTACATACTTTTATCAAAGTCTCTGAAAATTAATTTTTTTTCTCCACCTAGGAAATTGGTACCAATATCATAACAGAACAGGATGTTGTTAATGAAATTACCAATAAGAGACAACTGAGAAGACTGGTTGTTCTTCCATATGATTTATCAGTAAAAGATGTTTTTCCAGAGAATATACAGTTTGGTAAGAAAATGGATTATCTTAAATCTAGAGTATTATATTGATTTATTCATTCTGACAAAATACTATATTACTGTTATTATAGTTACAGAATTCTCTAAGAAAACAGGGGACTACACAAGTCTCTCTGCGACAGATATAAAAGTTATAGCATTAACTTATCAACTCGAAAAAGAGAAAGTGGGTATATCTCATTTGAAGCAAACACCTACAATAGTAAAGACAATAAGTACTAGCAACGCGGGACCACAGGATCATCCAAAGGTCCTAGCTGGTTTTTATTCACCTGAAAATGACACAGAGAGTGATGAGGGTAACGATAATAGTGAAGCAGATAATGAAGAGGATTTCGAAGAGGATTCCCATAAAGAAGAATCAAAATCAGAAAATCCTGATGTATCACTAAGAGCTCAATTTGGAGACACAAGCAGAGACTCTTCGCCAACTAATTCAATATCTGCTGCTTCATCCGAATCAGATTATGAAACAGCAGCATCCGATCTAGAAGAATATAACTCAAACAACCTGGCTGCAAAGTTTGCGACATTGAACTGTAAACCAGAGGATCTCAAAGTGGAAGGTGACGGTGAGCACAACATGGATGATATCCTTGTACCTGTAAAGTCCGAGAATGATGACCAGGATGAAGAGGATGAGGATGATGAAAACGAAGAAGAGGAAGATGCAGATGACGAGGGAAACGATGAAGATGTTGGCGGATGGATAACGCCCAGTAAGTTATTAAAAGACTGAAATTTAGAACAGCTGGAAAATGATTTATCTCTTTCAGAAAATATTGTGAAAGTCAAAAAGGAAATGGATTCTGATGTTTTGGAAGATAAGCCTGCTACCGTCGCTTGCATGACAACCGATTTTGCAATGCAAAATGTTTTAATGCAAATTGGTTTGAACGTAGCTGCTCTAGATGGCAGAGTCATTAAGCAAATGAGGACGTTCATCCTTAGGTGTTACGCTTGTTTTAAAACAACTAGCGTTATGACAAAAATGTTCTGTCCCAATTGTGGACACAAGACTTTGAAAAAGGTGGCTGTGTCTATGGATGACAATGGCAAAATGCAGATTCATGTTAATGCACGAAAGCCACTAAGTGCCAGAGGAAAAAAGGTGAGACACAACATCTTAGTCACCATGCCATTAATTTTCTAACTCTAATCCTCTTATTTTTGTCATCCACAGTTCTCATTACCAACTCCAAAAGGTGGAAAGCATGCGAACAATCCTATTCTCTGCGAAGATCAACCCATGCCTGATCAGAGACCAACAAGACTGGCGCGAACCAAGAATGATCCTCTCAATGATGATTACATTGCTGGATATTCTCCGTTTGTAATGCGAGACACAAATTCAAAGTCGGCCATGCTTGGCATTCGTCCAGGTAGTCACGTTAAGCACTGGATGAGAAAGAATCCTAATGAAGCAAGAAGACGGCGAAAGTAATTCATTCACTTTTAACTTAAGTTGTATACAATAAATATGCATTCAATATACCACTGTACCCCTGTGCATTCATAGTCCTTTAACTATCCGTTACTATCGAACAACCATATACAGGGTGTCCTAAAGTGAATAGAACATAAATAAAGTTTAATTATGCAAAAGTTAATAAAAATTCTAAAATAAATGCCCCGGGTGAGGATCGAACTCACGACCTTAAGATTATGAGACTTACGCGCTGCCATCTGCGCTACCGAGGCTTGCACAATCATATTTGCTAAAGTCATAAAATTCCATAGATTTCGCAATCAAAATATTTACTTGAATAATTGCAATGTTTTATAATAAATATCATTGATCAGCAAATTATGACCGTTTTATAGGATATCATTAATGAAATATCTTGAGACGGTTGTTATGGAGTGAGAATTTTTTTGGAATGAGCCTGAACAGTGAGTTTGAGACACACTGGCAGACCAGCTGTTTTGGCGTCTACTCCGAGAAGCGAAGTAAGAGATGATTTTTTGACGTGCTCGCGAATCAATTCGATATTTTTGGTATCCCATGAGATGCTGTGCCCGGAGGTGTGGGACTTCAAGGCTCCCCAGCATTACTTCAAGGTCGAGCATGCGAATTATCTGACAAAGGATTTGCCAGTTACGATTAAGACGCATTACTTCAATCACTCTGTAAGCATGTAAAGACAATAGCCACATGTCAGACCTAGGGTTATGTTTTTAAATGTTTTTACGTAATTTTGCATACTTCTTGGATCGTTGCCAGGTCTCTGTCGTACTTCCTGACACTGTCAGTATTCCAGAGGACCTGCCAAACAGTCTCCTAGAAGATACTGACTATTATCGTATTGAAGCCCTCAACACCTCTGAGCTTGTATGCAAAGAATTTATAGAAGCTTTCATTAAGAAAGGTAAGAATATTTGTTTATATTATTCATATGATTCTATTTACTCTGTTATTAAAGTATAGGTCTTTTTAATAATTTTGTACATAACGGCTGAGTCTTTTAAATCCTTTGAAAAATATTACGAAACAAGTCCCTGCCATTGTTTCAGAAATTTTGTAACAGCAGAAATAGTATCGTATAAAGAAACTTGCATGGATCATTGCCAATAATCCAGCTTGATATTTACTAATTGTAATATTGCCAAAAATTGTTTTATAGACATATCTTTGCAATTTACATGTTTCTAATAGTTCTTGCTATGGATCATTGTACTTATTGTAAGCAGAAATATAGTTTAAAAATAAATTGAAATACGTCATCACTGTATTCTCTCATAACCGAATACTATTTTTTTCCAGGAGAGCTAAGTCTACTAAGTATCGGAAAGAAGATTGATCTTCACAATTCCATAGCAATCACTCCAACCGGCCATTTAATAATCTCCTTGGTGCATGAAGACTTTCAAAAACTAGGATTAGAGGGTACACCATCCTTCTTTGATCGTAAGGTGCAAACGCGTCACGGTAAGTCTCAGGAAGAAACTCATTAAGGAACAATAATACAAAGCAGAATAAAAAATGCCGAGAAAACACCAAGTACCGACGCTGGAGGAACTCGCTCTAAGATCTGTGGGTGAATTTGTTACTACAATCGGTAGAAACATGATCCATCCGGTATGCAAACTCTCTCAAGCCAATCCTCAGCTTGGCCTGATGACCCTACAGTTTTGGTTGGAATGGATAAAGAATCAATTGAGCTCAAGTGTACCCTGGCATTTGCATGATCGTATGGCTGTGGAAGCATTAAAAGCAATATCGAATCTCATCAACGAAACAAAAAGCACCTACGATAACTTTGCGCCTATGAGAATCTTCCTCTCGGAGATGAACGTCGTCGTAAATCTAACAGAAGTGGCTATAAACTCGAAATTAAGATCAATAGAGTTCACAGTATGGCCAAAGATTATGCGACACGTCCTCTACAAAAATCTTCACAATATGACAGGTCTAGAGGTTCTGGACCTTGGTTCAGGCTCCGCTGGCTGGAGAACTTCAGACATTGAGAAAATCATCATCGGAGGAGTATGCTCTATGTCTAATTTGACTTCCTTCACATTGTGCTTCGATTGTACGGATAGTATTATCACGGCTGTGGGACAGAACTGTCCAAAGCTACAGAAGCTAGACGTGACTGCCTCAAGATCAGTTACTGATCGTAGCATAGGTGCTATATTGAAATCCTGGCAGCTAAGGGAAGTAAAACTCTTCAGGACATCCGTCACTATAGCAGGATACTCTGAATTGTTACTAGGGCATTCACGACTCGAGGACATCGGCAGGTGCGATGAGTTTGGTTATATCATGGAGCACATCAGAGCGAACGGGACCTTTGAGAAACCATTTCATCTGACGTCCTTTGAAAGTCGTGATGTCACATCCGAGCATCTGTATTTACTGATAGAGATGTGCCCTCGCATAACGAAACTCTCTTTGCTCCACGACGAAAGGATCAGTGATCTGCTGATCCTTGGTGCCCTGGACAATCTCACTGAACTGAAATTACTGTCGTGTGATTTCTTTGCCGATCGAGTCAAGACATTACTAGAACTAAAGGGCGGTAATATTACCAGTCTTCACTTGGAGCATGTAGACGAGATAGATCTGGACGCCCTCATGTACATCAGTCAATATTGTCCTAAGATCAGGAATCTTGTATTTTACAATTGTGAGTTCCTGGAGCACTCATCGATATCACCCAGGAAGCTGACGGTGCCTCCTTTCAAGTATTTAGAGAGAATCAAGTGCGTAGTTGACTGCGCCAGTATGCATTTGGAATTTTTACTCTCTCACTGTACCAATATTAAGTTCATACAGTTAGGATCGTCTACGGGGATAGGCGACATGACTATGGCACGGGTACTATCAAAGAATCCAATGACTAAACTCGAGGAACTCAAGATATTGTACAGCGATGATCTCTCGATGAAGACGGTCCAGTTGCTTATGCAGAACTGTGAGAATTTACGAAGGATCTCGGAATTAGAAAGCTGGCAAGGCATATCAGTCATTGAGATTGACATCTTCCGCAAGGCACTCAAAGATAACAACGTCGACCTGGACACGAGTCCTACCTTGTCCTTAGCTTAATTCAGAGTATTCCTCAGGATTAGTGACAGAGGTCGGTTGTGGCTTCCAAAGCTCAGGATAATATAATGACAGCAAAAGAGAGAGAAATGAGACATTCTCAAAAAAAAAACAGTTTTTTTCTTTTTTCTCATTTCTTCTTTTAAAGAAAACGTAGCTTAAGTTAATCCAGTTTTGTCGTTTACCTTATTGTCTTTGATTATTACTTGTTTTCATAATTAATATGAAATTTGCAAAAAAATGACATGATCGTCGAGAGACGAATTTTCTGTTATCATAAGCGACGATGATTATTGACTGAGAAAAATGATACAAGGGATTTTACACTGTAGTATCGTACAGTCGTTATTACGTATTATGCAATAGTGCCGACGCGAAGGTGATTTCGATGAATTTTACATTAGCTAAGACATGTAATACGTATTTTGTACTTTGATCAGCAATATATTGCGATCGGCTATATTGGAACATTATGATAACGTAAAAAAAATCTATAAGTATCAAACCCAAAAAAAGGAAGCATAATCTTTCTGTCTAAATTTAGGCAATACGTATTGCTATGTAAACGAGGGATGATAAGTGCTAGAATGTTTTTTTTTTTCACTTAACAGATACCTACTGTTAATTTATAAATGAACTTCGATCCTGTGACAAGTGTACTAGTCGAACTGAAATTGTGATTAGCCAAGTAAGTTTTGATTGATTACAAAGTGCCTTTTTTTTTTAAAGAGACAAACGAAAATCATTACAGAAATAAATAAAAATTATCGGACGAATACATTTCTCTATCGGTTGGGAGTGTTAATGTTATGGAGCATTTTGTATTGTTATATTAATTTGCAAACGAATCCATTGTACCGTTCCTGACGAGAGAAAAATATTAATATACATTTATATTTCCAAGTCTTGCTAAAAAAAAAAGAATGTGTATTTATCATTTATCGCCAAACACCCCTGGTAATATCACTCGTACCGTTCTTGTTTCCTCTTTTTTTTTAAGTCGTCACAATCGATTTGAAAGAGGAGAATTTTACGCCCGGTAAGAAGAATTATGAGCGTGTACGAGAATCACTGGAGAAAAGATTACCTGAAAAATTTGTGGCAATAGTAGCTTGGGATCCTCCAGGTAAAAATTTTATAGTCCATCGATACAAATTTTTGTGAACCAAGATGATATTGTTCGAGGCTATACAAATAATTATTACAGATGAGAAGCTGTGTCCATCTTCTATTGGAGCTTGGTTTCATTCACGTGGATATTCCGTATCATTGTGCCAGCAGAAATTTATAAGACGCAGTGAATATTCCATAAAGGTACCCATCATCGAAGAACATGCAAACTATGACAAGTTATTCGAGTGGCTTGGAGTGTTCAGCATAGGTGGTGATCTGTGAGTATTCTTGTTTTACATAAAATTCTACTAGCTTTCCAAGTTACTAAAATATTCTAATTCATTCGTTGTCGTTCCTTCAGGGTAAATGGCAAGGATGGAGATTATGTTAATACGTATCAGTGCCCAGAGCCAGCTGTTCTTGTTGGTCAGGTCCAATATTTACAGTGGACTGGCTTCTTTACACGTAAACAAATCGAAAATATTTATAAAGTCTTAACGAATTACACTCGGACCCGAGAGAGGTTACCCTGGTCCAGTTTAGATGTTCAGGGCTTTGAGGATTGTCCTGTCAGTTGGCGCTTGAAGGAACATACTTTTACCATTAACGGAGATAATAGTTACACAATGATCTTACAGCCTAGTGGTGAATATCTACTGCGAACCAGTTTATGTTCTAATAACAAGTCCAGAGCTTTTCAATAAAATTAACTTGTGAATCCCAGCTGGCGTTCTTAAGTGATTTATTATCCTGCCAAGTATAAAATAAACTAGGTTACAGATGAGTAGCATAAATAGAGACTCAAGGGGGCAACGATTATTTTGCTTATAGATCATCAGAGAAAATGACTAGAGTAAATGAGCTTATCACGTGTTTTAATAGGACTAAAAATGAAAAGCATCGTAAACGTGATAACGAACATTTAGGACGTGCGCATAAATTATTAATATCACAAAGCATTCTACAGGGACGCGTGGTAACCTAAATAGATTTATTTAAAACGCTAATAAGAGGTGCGACAAAACGTAAAGGCACTAACTGCGTTAACGAGAAACGATTGATCAATTTTCATATGCAATAAAAGAGCATAGGAGATTCGAGCACCGCCCTTTCATATTGAATTTTGGATAGGTGTCATCGCGAGAAGATAGTTATGAGTATATTCATTCTAATATCGCTATCTTTCAGGGGGTAAATTAACGTGCAATGGTTATCATGACAGCTAATGCGTTAATATTAATTAAGCATCCTTAGATTATTTATATCTCTTATATAAGTACGTGCGAGCTATCCGATTCGCCGAATTTCACTATTGTATTGTGATAAAGATCTTCGATTCCAGATCCAATGGACATGCGTGATTTTGAGCGCGCCATTAATTCACCGATATCGTCCAAATCTCGGCTGTATCTGTTAGTAGATTATAAATGATAATGTTGTTATTGGTTTCGATATAAAAATTGTTTTTGGCAATATTTACCGGCTGACGGGACGACTTGGATTTTCTGATGAATCTGATGATTTTTGTACCGCGGATTCCCCGTCGTCGGGATTGAACGATGCTGAGTTTCCTGAGAACAATGGGATTTTTATGCGCGAATGTCTTCTCAAAAATGCATACAGCATCCTAAGCAGCTTTATTTACCTGTGGGAAATAGCATTGTGTGCTTAAGTAAATCTCCACTCATAAATGGCGGAAGAGTGTCGTCTTCATCAGCAAGTAAATGATTAGAGGGATCCATTGCTATGGATTCAACCATTTCTAACCACTGTTGATTGTGTGATCGGAATTTCTCAACTTTTATACGTGCTGCCCAATCCTTGTCGCACATCTGAGATATTTAATGGATATATTTGAATTCGTTATTACGAGTAATAAATATTGATGTAATATGGACGTAACAAGAGTTTACATACAGCAATGACATCTAAGCAGGCATCGCAGACTTTTCTGATGGCTGGATTTTTGTCATGCATCAAATCAATCAGGTAACCAGGTGCTTCTGTAATTGCAGATGATCATTTATATGTTTTCAAGAAATAAAAGAGTTCATTTTTTCTTATACCAGCAAAATAAAGTAGTTAAGCAAAAAACAGATTTTTACCATTACCGGTCTCACGAATCAAATAATCTCTTGTCGAGTCGTGTTTAGCAATTTGATAAAACACATAGATTATTTGCAAGACCATCTCGTCGTCCTCTTGTTTTGCTGTTAACAAACAAATTAATAGTGGTTATATCGACATTTTATAAAAATATACAGACACTTACCTTTCAACAGTTCTATCAGAGATAACAAAATATCCGCTTTGCACATAAGTCTGGCACAGTCTTCGTCACAGGCTGCAGTGCCAAGGAATATTACAACTTCTAGAACAAGATCATCCTGAGCTTTTCCAGGTACAAGATTGTTTCTTATCCAGGGGATGAGATTGCATCTTTGTAAAATTTGAGAATAGTCCAGATCCGGTAAAGCCAAATTACCCAGGACCCCGACAATTTCCAATACAAAATCTTGAGAGTCTGATTGTTTCAGAGCCATTGCAAAGTCACCAACGAATTCCTGAAAGACAAAATTGATTTGGTGGAAGAAAAATATAGACTAGGAATATCCAGACTGGTAACGTACAATGAAGAATTCCTTAGCAGAGTCATGTTGCGATATGTTCCTGATCATTTTCATAATTAAAGGATCTTGAGTTCTAAATGCTTTACGTATAAGTCCTTGAAGTCTGTTGTTCTCGACCATAAATGGAGCATTTTTACTACTAGCTGCCAAGTTTATACACAGAGCTATCAATTCTGGTTTTATCGTATCTTCTTCAGACTCCAAAATCATATCTGTCACCTTTGATAGCGGTTAAGCATTAGAGTTGTTTGTCTGATTCAATTTTCATACTGTCATTCTAGTCACTTACCATTGGTACGCAATCAGTATTAACAAACATGGATTTAACTTTATCATCCATACTCAAATGGTATAGTAGACCCAGGATAACTGTCTTATTTTTAATTTCACCTGAACGTAGAAATAATAAGTGAAGTATTGATGCCTATCAAATAAATTATTGGTACTTACTTTGGCTCAATAATTTCACCAGTTTAGGTAATAATCCAACTCTGATCATTCTTCCTCTTAATTTTGTATCGAATGACAAATTGAATAAGAGTTTAAGTGTACTGAGAATCAAGTCAGAATTATTGTTATGCAAGAGACGTGGAAGTTTTTCAATTATGTTACTTTCAGCCTGAATAAATAAGAGGGACGTAAGGTTTTATGAGTGTATGAGAGAATATAAGATGTATTTGTTATATTAATATCTTACCATGATGTCTTTATTTTCGCGGAAGATAGATAATTTCTTGAGAAATGTCACAACCAATATTAATAAATCATTGTTGATTCTGTCTAATGTCTTTATAAGCATCCCGATAACATTTTTCTTGCGCATTTTTCGTTCCACTTCCGTATTTTCAGCAATGTTCAGCAACAAATAGAAAGCAACTGTACGAAAGAATAAATTAGGGAATAAAATTTGATAGTAAAAATAATAGGCAGTATACCTCTTAGTAGCTGTTCTTGTTTCTTGGTTAGACTTTTGAATTTCTTGCGACTCTTCTCAATTTCATCTTTCATTTTTTTAATGTCACTCTCCGAAACATTCACAGATATTTCTATAGAACGTCTCTTAATTTCAAAATCCAATGGACCATCGGCGTTCCATATATCCTCGCAGATTTTCAATTTCTTTTCAGAATTATTAACAATTTCAACAGGGAATAGCACAAAGCCTGTGGTATTTTCAAAATGACGTCTACGCTTTTCCATATCTTCTCTCCATTGATCATAGCGACGCAGTTCAAAATCTATTATGTCCATACACAGAGAACCAATCTGTCCAGGAACAATAAAATTAATTCTCATACTGAGCTATACTGACTGCATAAATTTTAGGAGATTTTCACTTACTCTGTATTCCAGAACAATATTATGAAATTGACTATACGTGGAAAAGCAAAAGAATATATATACAATATTTGTGGAAAGTTCAATACTTCGTCTCCAGTCTTCTCTCAGTACTCTAGCTAGAGCGCTTAAAAGGGATTCTACGAGAAATGTTACATTAGTTACTTCGCTTGGTTCTAACTATTTTAAAAAATTTCGGAAATAGCTACCATTCTTAGTAAGCTCCAAGAGATTATCTGGAACCCTGGCTAATTGTAAAATCAATGACGATCCTTTAATTTTTCCTGGTATCTCTTCGTACATCAACTCGATGTAACTGTCTATATTGCTGATTATTGCACGCTCCGTGTCTCCATTGTCAGTACTAGTAGAATTAGATGAGGTTGGCCTAGGTGGTTGAACATTAGCGTCATCCCCTATAAAGTTGAAACAATAAACTCAAATAGAATAAAGTCTAGTACCCGAATAAAATTAATAAAATTCGCAAATCAATTAACTTCTATACCATCTCCATTGGACCGTCGAGTTTGCAGATAATAAATAAGTTGTTCGACTTCATGTAATTTAGATTCGTGAATCAAGCTACATTTCTCCATTACTTCTTTAGCCAATAGAGCAACGTTGGTATCTGCATTTAAGCTCTTCAGTCTAATTATCTTCTGACATTCCTGCAAGGAAAACCTGAGTAATTATATAAATCTTAAACCGGTTCAAGAGCTAGTTTTGCGTAATTTGACTTGCCTTTCGATCGCCAAGCATAGGATCTCCAAGCTCACCCAGTATAAGAGCCTCCACATCATAGTTAACTACCAAAGCCTTCTCCGTAGGGTGTACATCCAAGGTACCCGACCTGACCTTTCTAAATATAATAAAAATAAAGAAATGAGTATAATGCTGTTAAATCATCTTCTGGATAAGTTCATTGATTTCTTGCCTCATTGACATAAAAACGTCAGAACACCCTTGAACATTTTACCTTTTCAAGAATTTAGCTTCGTCCATTTTATTATTAGAGTGGAATCTAGATACAAACTGTAGACGTTCCCTCGCCAAATTGGCCAGGAATTAGCTGTTGTATTTATCTCAAGAATTTATCGAATGTATTATCCATAATTGTTCTGTTTTCCTCGGGAGGAGACATCCGTGGTTTCAGACAATCACTCTACAATTTAGACGGATAGAGGTTGGTAACAAAGGTGTATTCAAAAATAATAATTGGCACGAGACTCGGTCGATACTTTTGCCATTAAAATAAATAAAATTGAAATATAATCTTGCTAATTGAATTATTGTAATTAATATTCTTTAATTTGATGTTTGAGCTAAATTGGTGTGGCCTACTGAAATATTTGATTGCACGCGCAATAAATTTAATGATACGGATAACGCGGTATTTTTTAATAGTATTTACTATGTTTACTCGAACGTCAAAGGTTTCAATGATGTTCTCCATTATTTGACATTTATTGGATTCATTATCGAAGTGTTACAATATGTATTACTGAAAAGTGGAGCACACTATTGATAGTAGCTTACGAGCCCCATCATCAAAGTTTGTAACATAAATATATATTATAATATGATACAGCTGTTGAATAAGGTATAAAGAATTGTATATGTTTTATCAATTTCTGACATTCATTCAGTATTTTATTTATTATTTAGTGTTCGTACAGATAACTTTTCAAGGGTAGCTATAATGGAACGGAGGAAGGTAATAATTGATTGCGATGGTGGTACTGATGATGCATTGGCACTGGTTATACTCATTGCTGCTCACAATATTGATAAAATTGAAATAATAGGAATTACATGTGTGAATGGAAATACAAATCTGGATAATGTTGTAAAGAATGTTTTTAGAACATTACAGATATGCAATGCTTCAAGTGTAAGTACATTAACAATTTATGGCTTTACTTCTTAACACTGTATCTTCATGACATGTGTAATATTATATTATTTGTTTTTATTTCATCTAGATTCCAGTTTTCAAAGGAGCTCACTCTCCATTTCTGGCAACAGAAAATGCCAAGAGAACAGCAATGGAACGTTTTCATGGTACTGACGGTTTTGGAGACATATACACAGATGAGCCAGATATAAGTAGATTACAGACAGAGCATGCAGTGGATGCACTGCATGGACTAACAGCTAACAATCCTGGTAAACAATGTAATTACACAATAATAGCAGTACTTTTCATTAATTTACATGTCACTTTTATATTTCAGGTGAAGTAACTGTGATATGTCTGGGTCCATTGACCAACATTGCTTTAACTATTAAAATGTTCCCAAAATTTCTTGAATTTGTAAAGGATTTTTATATCATGGGTGGCAATCATACTGGTAATAGATAATTCATGTTATTCTGCTTTGATGCAGTAGTAGTTTGATTACTGTAAGTTAATTCATAAACATTTCAGCACAGGGGAATATAACGGCACAGGCTGAATTTAATTTCTATGCAGATCCAGAAAGTGTTCACATGGTTCTGAGTAGCAACGATAAGCCACTGTGGCTGATTCCATGGGAAACATGTTTAAGATCAAACATATCACATGTAACTAATTATATACATTAATTAATTCTGATCTGAATACATTAATGAATTTAAATAACTATTTCAGAAGTGGAGGCATGAAGTTTTTAGTCAAATTGACACTCCAGTTGTTAAAATGATGAATGACATTGAGCATAAGGTATACTCCCAGAGCAAAAAGGTAAAACCATTTTACAGCCCATGCGATGCATTTGTAGCTGGAGTCTTTTTAAGACCAGACATGGCAAAGACTGTTGTAGAGTATCATGCCGATATAGAATTAAATGGGATGCTAACCAGAGGACAGGTAGTGCTGGATCATTTGAAATCGAACAAGCCAAACGTGTATCTTATAACGGACATAGATTTTGAACTTTTTCAAGAGCTCCTTATCTTTGCTGCTAATCCCTTAATGTATAAAAAACATATTATATAAATAAATTGAATATATACATTGTGTATAGAAGGAATTCATATAAAAATATCTTTACATTTATATTTTGTTTTCATCAATCTATTCACTGTACAAATTTCATAGTAAGGAATGTTACTCTACATTCATTCCAGTAATAAGAATGAAAATTCTTTAGCTAAGACATCCTTTCAATTGTCTAAACCAGACAGAAGAAATACTGAAAGGTTTAAGAACACATATTTTGTACAATGCTATGTTAAATACAATAGAATACTTTACAAACTCTTTGAAGTACATCATTAAATTCACGTTCAGCCAACGTCAGCATAGTGTATAAGAAATTATAGATTAGGTTTTTCAGGCTCCTGCTTCTCTTCCTTCCTGGACTCCTCAAACTGCTTTCTGGCTTCACGATTAGACTTTAATAATTCCACTAGTTCAGCCTGAATGTCATCGTTCTTCCTTTCAATGGTATCCAAGGCAGAATTTAGTTGATCAAGTTGGGCATTGATAGCTTGGAATTCTGAACATAAATTATTCATAAAAGTTACACATAATTTCATGAATATAGTTATTTAACAATACCTTATATAGTCAATGTAATAAATAAAAAGCATCATCTGAAGCTAAACGCTCCTGTTATTTTTTTCTGAAGAAAAATTCTACAACAGATACTATTGAATGAAATTATTAAACTCAAAAATTACCCTCTTCGTTATTAATATCGTCTTCATTAATCTCCACTCCGTTCTCTTCATTTCCTTTAGTTTTTTGCGGATTAACAGCGCCTTCGCCCATATTGTCATCTGCCATCAGTATCTGAAATCAGCTGATTTTCTGCCACGCCTCCTGAATATCTTTTTTTTTCAACGTATTCCCACATTACCGAGGATCGTTCTAAAATTCACTGCTATTATTCCGAGTATGGTTTTGTTTCACTCTGTTCCATGCAAATAAATAAGAACAAGACGACAGGCGTATTACTCCCAGTGAATTTTGGAACGTATTCTGGGGGGCGATAAGTTGACGATAAATATATCTTGTACCATTTAGATAAGTTTATCTACATCCGGTTAATACGAACTTCTTTAGAAACCCTAAATAAATCATTATAATCCTCACAAATCAAACACATTTCATTGGATGGTAATTATATTTGAATTTAATTACCCATATGAAAATAAATCAAATGATTTTATCGCTCAAGAAATTATAAGAAGAAGATTTGTTGCTATTCAAGAGTTAAGTTTACGTCCGCTGGCAGCACCATCTTCCGGTTCTTCTTAACATCGATTCATGTTTCCCGTTTTGAGCGTCAGTCGTACGTTGTTGTTTCCAAGGTGAGTAACTTATAATCCATACTTTATTAATATTGTCACTGAGCATCCGCTCGTAAAAATTATTTTGTAATATTGGGTTAAATTGAAGCTTTCTCAATTTCATTATATCTTTATCTTATCGCTTGTCGTATAGTGTAAACTTTTACTTTTTTCTCACCATCGTGCGTTTGCCGGGTGACGCCGTAATTATCATATGAATATGTTCATATGCGATGATGAGCAGATTTTCATTATTGTTCGTTAATACTCCATAAAATTATATTTTCGGATACTCTATTACATTTTGTATGAAACTTCGTATTTTTTAATATCTTTTATGCAGTACATTTTTCGCAACAAGAAACATTAGTTACATGCAGGAAAATGGCGGCTGTGCTACGTGTTTGGTAGCCGCTGCATACAATTTCTTATAGATTGTGCATACAATATATTACTTGCGTCACAAGATATCTTGCAATAATGTATTGATTTAATGCATTATGAAATATTTTTGGTAACATTAGTATAAAGTTCAGTCAATTTTTCTGAATTTCGGATTTTCATGTCTAAAGGGAAAGCATGCTGTGGCGTTCAAAATGGCTACCTAAGTTCCGGAATTGAAAATATATATGAATGCGAATAAAGATGATTAAATGTAACAACTTGTAGCGCATTCATAATTATTTTTGTGTATTATTTTATGAAAAAGCATAATTATAGGAGAGTACATGGTATATATGTAATGTAGTATTAATTTTTTCATAGGTATCTTATATCTCTGCTTAAAGAAATCTAAACTAAAAATGGCAGACAACGATGATCTTTTGGATTATGAGGACGAGGAGCAGACTGAACAGGTTGTGGATGGAAGTGGTGATGTTCCAGCAAAGAAAGAAGTCAAAGGAACCTATGTATCGATTCACAGTAGTGGTTTCAGAGACTTCTTGCTTAAACCAGAAATCCTGAGAGCCATCGTTGACTGTGGTTTTGAACATCCTTCTGAAGGTAATTATTTTAGTGCTTAGTATTCTTGTGACTGTAATATACAATCGTTCGTGATGATAACAATTGATAGGGACATCAGACTTTTCCATGGTTGAATTCTATCAATCCTGATATTTAGATTGCTTCTTAAACTTAGTGCATTATTTTGTCCAAGTGTCTAAGGTTTTCTGTCTTATGTTACAGTACAACACGAGTGCATTCCTCAAGCTGTACTTGGTATGGACATTCTGTGCCAAGCCAAGTCCGGTATGGGAAAGACTGCAGTCTTTGTACTGGCCACCCTTCAGCAACTGGAGCTCACAGAAAATCAAGTCTATGTCCTGGTAATGTGTCACACGCGAGAGCTAGCCTTCCAAATAAGCAAAGAATACGAAAGATTCAGCAAATACATGTCTCAAGTGAAGGTAAGCTTATACTACTACCGAGCACAATCATAGTCTTTAAAATATAAATTCTTCAAGTGATGTATGTGCTATCTTAGCCTAAAATGATGACTTACTTATATCACTACCCACAACTGATGGAGAAATTATTTAACATTGCTCAGCAATTAATTACAAAAACTGGAGCATTAAAAAAAACATTCATGATTACAGGTGGGTGTATTCTTTGGTGGCTTACCAATCCAAAAAGACGAAGAGGTATTAAAGAACACCTGCCCTCACATCGTGGTAGGCACACCAGGACGTATACTTGCTCTGGTACGCAACAAGAAATTGAATTTGAAACATTTGAAACACTTCATCCTCGACGAATGCGACAAGATGCTCGAGTTGCTAGGTGAGTCTCTAGATTAAGTCTCTACCATGGAACAAAGTTATTCGATAAAGGATTTATCTAACGTGTACTAAATCTGTTTATAGATATGCGCAGAGACGTACAGGAGATATTCCGTAGCACGCCACACGGCAAACAAGTCATGATGTTCAGCGCTACCTTGTCCAAGGAGATCCGGCCAGTCTGCAAGAAGTTCATGCAAGATGTAATTAGCCAAACTTCCTCTTCACTTGAATCTTCGAACACTTCTACTTCATTGGCCCTGCGTTCACACCCAGGACAGAGCTCAGACCACGTTATAAATAATGTTCGAGGCATACCCCGCGGATTAGGATAGTTAGATGGGAACAACCGGGATGAACCTGAATGAGTTCTTTAAAAAAAGAAAGTCTGTCGTCAATCGTCGTGGACGTCGACGAAGTCGCACTTCGCTTCCCCCTTAACGAATCCCATTAAGATTGTCTAAGGCCACCGAAGTCCCATCATGTTCCAAATCAGCGACAAAAGTCGCATCCTTCCTGGAAAATCCTTTTGATAGAGTCGAAATATCCTCTTGCTGTTCTACAAGAGTTTCCCACGTTACATCCTGCATCTACGTCCCAACCTCAAATGTCCTTCTGAATATGATTCAGCTCCTACACTGTTGTACCGTTGTCGAATCCGTCATTTCCTCTCGAAGTTATCCATGCGACAGAACAGAAAGTGTTCAAAATCGAAAATGCTATTTCCCACTTGTATGTTGGGCTTGAGATTAGATAAAGAGTAAGGGGTAAGTTTTCGTAAATGGCTATAAGTTTAATCGGGTCTCGTGGGTTGGGGGGCTAAGAAGACATCAAGACAACCTGAAGACAGAAGAACGCAAGAAAGAAGACACAAGAGGAGCTACGGGTGTTAACAGTGGGCGCGAATTAGTTAGGGATCAGAGCTCTTTGTCCTTAAAAAAAAAAAAGAAAATGAAAATATCTTTAAATCTTATAATTCGTTCGCTGTCTCTCGGTGAGATAAGCGTTTAAATCAGTCCTGGGATTAATCTTTAAAGGAAATGCTGGCTGGGTTACATTTATAAAAATGTAAATGACAAATGAAACATAAAAATACTTAAATGCAACTCGTGTATCCCGGACGATCACGAAGGATGCTGTCCCAGAAAATTTGCGACGAGGGTGTCATTCGTGGCAACTCCGTCGTGACGTATCATTCTAACGAATGAGTGAAGCACACAAAAAATGGGTCAGAGGTCAAAAAAAAAATAAGAGTCGCAACCGATAGAAATTGTGTTACCGTGAACAAACCACGTCTCTGGCGAGGCTGATGGTCAAGTTCTTGATGTACAAGAAAGAGAAAAAGAAATGTTCGGGAATATGGAGAATTGCCATCGAGAAGGCAGTACGGATGTGGCTGAGCATTCCTGGGTGCGCCGTCTTAGTTCTCTGTGGGGGTGACTGCTGAGTTTTCATTGTTGGGCACTGCCGAGAGGTGGAAGTCGCCGGACCGTATGTAACCAGTGTGACTAATCCGATCGACGATATAAGCGCAAGTCCCCAAAAAGAAAAGAGAACAAAATGAATGGATTAAATCTTGATAAATTAAGATTTAATACAAATTTTTTGTTTAGAAATAGACGTAGCAGAAGATCCTCTTTAGAATTTATTATAATTAGCCAGACAAATAATTTTGTAATGTTAATTATTTTCATTATTTCTTTACACTTCATATTACAATCAGAATGATCACATGTTTGTTATTGTAGAAGATAAACCAGTCGTATGTCGAAACTGGCAACTTGCCTTCTTGCTGCTGCAAACGTTTGATTGTTCGCTTCCCTGTGAACAATTTTCTTTAAATGACTGTTCTCGAGGTTTTTTCTTTTTGTTTTATGAAACAGGCAGTTAGAGCTTCCCATAAAAAGAAATCTTTACTCTCGCGTGGAGTTAACAAGGAGGCAGAAATTAGTTAGGATAGAGTAGGTTGTCTTATGAAAGAATTGTTTGCGCAGCCCATGGAAGTCTACGTCGACGACGAAGCCAAGCTCACTTTACACGGGTTACAGCAGCATTACGTGAAACTCAAGGAAAATGAGAAGAACAAGAAACTCTTTGAACTGTTAGACGTTCTTGAGTTCAATCAGGTATGCTGTGACAATTTTTGTTTTTATGATCATCGATAGAAGATCTAGTATTCTTCTGTATATTCTCTTCGTCCAAATGATGACTGTATCTATCTTAGCCTCGGATGATGACTACGATTACTTACCACTACCCACTTCTGATCGACAGCATGATTTATATTTGTTATAGACTAACTTAACTTTACATGTTATACAATTAATTATTGTTTTGTAGGTTGTCATATTTGTTAAGTCAGTGCAAAGGTGCATGGCCCTTGCGCAGTTACTCACTGAACAAAATTTCCCTGCAATTGGAATTCACAGAGGAATGACACAGGAGGAACGTTTATCCAGATATCAACAGTTCAAAGATTTCCAAAAGGTATTTGATGATTGTCAATTTTATAAAAGTTTTATTCGATCCACACAATGATGACATTTAGTTCACATGATCACACCGTGATACTCTTGAACTCTCTCACTGAGTGTTTGCCTAGGTTATTTACTTTGTGTAAGTTATCAATGAACTTCAGTTTATTATTCAATTTTATTCATTTTCAGCGTATATTGGTGGCTACGAATCTATTCGGACGTGGAATGGACATTGAACGTGTCAATATTGTTTTCAACTATGACATGCCTGAAGATTCTGATACGTATCTTCACAGAGTGGCTCGTGCTGGTCGTTTTGGTACCAAGGTAAAGTGTGTTTGTGGAATCAAAACGATTACGCAACATAGCTTGATTTCTTTTGACTCATAATTTTTTTATTCGCTCACCAGGGTCTTGCTATTACTTTAGTAAGTGACGAGAGTGATGCCAAAATTTTAAATGACGTCCAAGAAAGATTCGACGTCAACATCACTGAACTACCTGACGAAATTGATTTAGCCTCGTATAGTGAGTATCGATGACAGGAAATACTTTAATCAAGTAATTAATTAATGATTGAAGTTCATAATTAAAATTCTTAATCTCATTTCAGTTGAGGGCCGATAAAATTGGGACAGAAAGCATGATTAATTGCAGCTGCTTTTATAGTAAGTCTTATTCAGTTTTTCATTTTTATAATTTCTCACTTCGTTTATTAAATTTAACCTTTAATTATTTTTTTCACAGATAATTCTACAGTATTGAAAGACTGTAGCGGAAGGAGGTATCTATCTTGTAGGATGGAGGAAGGAGCACTTGAAACTAATATTTCCACATCCACTTCGCGCAACCCCTTCGATCTTTTTTCTACGAAAAAAAAAATAAGAGGACGTAGACTCTCCAATTTTCAACGGAAATAATTTTTTGTTGACAATGCGGTCATAACAATACTTTCCAAGTCGATAATAAATATCAAATGGTTACTGTACAATATTATTTATATTTTATTCCAAGACTAGCGTGTAAGGAGGTATTACTAGTGTAACGTAAATGTGGAGAGGCTGCGCTAATGTATGTTGTATATCGTAAAATCGAATAAAAGTGACATTTTTTTTGTAGAAACTGACATACCCAGTGATCTCTATAACAAACCTTGTTGAAGTTTAGTATAAAAAAGAATAATTATAAAACTATAAAAAAAATTATCGTCCTATTACCTAGTCATAAGTATTCTCTACTTGCCAGTTAATATTTATATGATATACTGCGTATTTGTACAATTATTAAGTACCAATATTTAAGATCGATGAAATTATGTTAATTATTTTTATCCTTTGCAAGTCTGAAACTTTTTTTTATTATGATGGTGGAACCCAGCCACCAAATGCATTTTCAAGCTCTCTGGCTACAGCTAAGCAAAGATGATCGTTATACGGCGCTGCTACAACCTGTATAGAAAAAGGTAAGAATTGTATAATTTATCGGTGCCCTAAGATTAGATATTTTATACCTGGAGACCAACAGGTAGACCATTCTCATCCAAACCCATTGGTACCTGACACACTGGTAATCTTAGGACATTGAAGAGACACCAGTATCCAAAATTGAATGGTCTTAGATAAGTGGAATAGTGATAAACAGCTGAGAATGGTGAACTGGGATAAAAAAGTACTCCGTTGTCTCCCAATTTTTCCTGAAGTAAAATATAAAGGTATGGAAAAGACTTGTTAATTGATTTAATAATGAAAAACTTACCAACAAATATTTCTTCATGTTAGCTGTAACAGTTTTTGCCCATTCGCTATTTTCCTTTGGCAAAATATCCTCGTCTACGAGCTTAAGTATTGCTGCCAGTGTTAATTCTGATTGACATTTGAGCAACTTGAAAAGCTCTGCTTTGGCACTAGTGTTACCCTGATAATTATTTGATTGTGACAATGCTTAGAATTGTGTTGCGAAATTTGAGTTAATACTCACTTGCATATTTGTTATGTTGGATTTGAAATTTATATTTTCCTGGCTCATCCAGTATCTCCATAGTCTATAACTGTACTCCGATCCAGGAATTTTGATCTAAAGTTATGAAACAATTTTTAGCTTGACCAAAAAGCTTTTTTGTTCTTAATTTCATATCTTCACCTTCGAGGCTGATCCTGTAAGTCGTTCAAAGTGTCGAACAGCTCTTATTAAAGCTGCACGCATCGAACTGTTCACTTTGCTGGCTCTGATGTCTCCTGAACCCTCTTGATAAAATATATTCAAATCTTTCAAATTCACAGGAGTATCCAACTTTAATTTTGTTATATTAGGTCCAACTAGGACACGAAGAAACGGTAATAGATCTTCTGCTTTCTTACATATGGGCCCAACTTCCGCCATTGAATTTGGATAGTCCTCAGATCGCAATCCAACACCTTTCAAAGGAGTGATACCTGTATATACAAAGGAATATTTAAAGAATTGAATATCAATAACTAATATTTATTGTCATACCTTCAGTTGGTTTATACCCAAATACTCCATTGAAAAATGCTGGCATCCTTACAGAACCACCAATATCGCTGCAGATGGAAAATGGAGCACCGCAAGCAGCTACAATTGCACCATCTCCACCGCTGCTTCCTCCAACTGTTCTCGTAGTATTGTACGGATTGTTTGTTTGGCCGTACACGTTGTTTCTACTTTCACACCACAAATTTAATTCTGGAACATTTGTTTTACCCAGAAGTATTCCACCAGCTTCTTTGAGATAAGCCACTACCGTTGCATCATTTTCTGAACGATGATTACGTCTGGAAATTAATCCCATAGAGTGCAGAAGACCTAAATGGATACGGTATAATTTTATTATTTTCAGTATATTTTATTATTCATATCCAAATTAAGTCTTATGACCTTTGACTTCATTGCTCTCCTTTGTAGTAAATGGTACACCCAGAAATGGTTTTGTTTTTTTTAATTCTTCAGGATTCGCTTCACTGTTTAATAATTTATCTACATTCTTAGCTTCCTCGATAGCATTAGAGTATGTCTCCTCCACTATTGCATTAATCAGACCATTCACTTCTTTACATCTTTCAATAAAAGCACACACAACTTCTTCAGCAGTTACTTTTCTTGATCTAAAAAAAAAAGATTTCAACTTTTATGTTGTACTTCCTGTAACTCAACAAAATTTAATATATGAAATAGAAGTACCGTATCTTTTCTGCCAATGTCACAGCACTGTCTAGAAGCAAGTCGTTTTTAACTGGAGGTACACGTTTTGCCTTCTTATCATAGTAAAGACCACAGAAGAAGTCAATGAAGAAATCCAACAGTGCATGCAATTGTACGATGAAGCATCGCAGCAGATCACAAAATAGTTTCTTCAAGACATCTATAACTTGATGTTTTGTTGCTACCTTCTAAGGAATGACAACAATGGCATTATACATTATCATTTTATATTTTATGCAACTCAATACTAAATATTGATTCGAAATATTTCTGCAATAAAAGTCTTTAGACATTGACCTCTGTAATATATCAATTATGACTAATTAATGAGAATTTCATTATCTCTTCAAAATCGTACTGTCATGTAAATCTTGTATACAGACATCAGAATAACAATCTTAGAAGAAACCTACCTTGTTTCTAACTGAAGTACACATTATTGCAAGATATTAAGTGATTTCTTTTTTCACCTTATATAAAATCAATTAAAATTGATTCTTTTAATCGCCACTTGTTCGTGACTACGTGGACTGGAAAACTGGAATCACGATGAAAGTGAAATATGTAAATTGTGATTGTATATCTATACATTAATTAGCTACAGGCAACGTTCTATGGATTGGAGCGGAGTTTATCTCGGATACAGTCGGACAGTAACGTGCGCTAATGGGACTAAGAGCAATGTTTTTGACATCCATTATAGGGTAGCCAACATTACAAGATATTTAATAGAATTATCTAACCTCAAAGATCCTTGCAATACGCGTGGATCCGGTTTTTTGCAAAAGCTGTATTAAAAATTACAATAAGGATGAAGGACATTGATTTTGATTATGGGAGCGATCAAGAGGTGTCTGAAAATCATTCAAAACTTCTTGAAGCTGTATCGCAACTCGATAAAGGACAAAGGTAATTAATTGAAGGTTATGTCAGAAGTATTTTTCAAATTTTGTAATAACTTTTGCATTCAGTGATTAGTCGCTGTTTGCTATTGTTTCATTATTCTGCAATATATTATGGATACATTTATATTCGTTATTGATATTTACAATTATCCCATTGCAAATTTTTTAGAGTGAAAAAGCCACAGAGAAGCGAACCCAGTTTGGAAGTTTCTGAATTCCATCTGGTAAAGAGTGGAGTCTCTGAAAATGATGCTGTTGGGCTACAAGATCTTGCTAAGACATTGGGACAAAAAGCGACTCATGCTGACATTAGCAAGAAATTTTCAGCAACACAGAATAGATCTAAAGTGTTAGCTAAGCCATTAGAGAAACCTGCTGCGGAGAGAGTAAGAAACAAGATTAAGATGGAAGAATTGTTAATTCTTGTTGATATTATGTATATGGTTCACTCTTATTCTTTTAGATTAAACGTGTAGTGGGTTTTGAGAACGTCAAGAAAGATTTGAACAAGTGGAATGGCATTGTAGCTCGGAACAGAACTGCAGAGAAACTAACTTTTCCATTACGTCAACCTTCTATGAAGGTGGATGGATCCACTGCGTTTATCCAGAGATTCAGAATTCAGTCTGAGTTAGAAAAAGAGTTGGCTGCTTTGGAACCGAAACAGGAGAAACCAGAAGAGAAGGAAGAAGAATTTCCTTTGACACTGGAAGAAATTTTACAGAGGCGACAAGAGACTGCAAGATTCAGGGCACAGCAGGTCTTTATTATTTCCTTTATTACAGTCATATAAATATAAGAGTAATATATACGTTAATACAAAATTATTATTTTAGTCATATAAAGAAGCAAAGGCCCATAGGCAAAATAAAATAAAGAGTAAAAAGTTTCATCGGATTCAAAGAAAGGAAAGGATCAAGCAACAGCTAAAAGAATTTGAAGAATTACAAAAAACTAATCCACAAGCGGCTCTTGAGAAACTTCAACAGTTGGACCAAGCCAGGGCGCAGGAACGAATGTCTTTGAGACACAAAAGTACTGGCCAGTGGGCGAAGAACAAGCAAGTCCGAGCCAAATACAATAAGGAAGTAAGAATATATCATTTACCAATAATATTGTACATCGATTTGTCATCAAATAATTTTATATTTTATATCATTTTTTAGAGTCGACAGGCACTTGCACAGCAACTGTCTATAAGCAGAGAACTGACACAAAAAGTACAGAAGGATGATAACAGTGAAGATGATGATGAAAAGGAAACAGTTCTGCCTTCAGCATCGGATAAAGAAAATCCTTGGGTGAATGGTGTCAAGACACAATCAGAAATCGACGACTTTATCAGCGGTTATCGTAAATATTGGAACGATCGTAATAAATTAGAAAAAGAGAAAAAATCCCCAGAGGAGACACCTAAAAAAATCAAGAAAAGTACTAAGCAGAATGCAAAAGTAGTGCCGAAGATAAAAGAGTTACCCAATTCCTTAAATCCTGTCGAAGAGGTAATCATAGAAGATTTAAATAATACGAATCATGATTTAGAAAATAAAGACTCTTCAGATTCTGAAAATAGCCCAAAACTCCAAATAAATTCAGTAACAAAACCCAAAAGTTCCAAACAAAAAGCATCACCCCAAAAGTTGTCTGAAAAATTAAAAAAAGGTTCAGCCCAGCAAACTAACAGTTCATCGATACAACAAAAATCTGTAGAATCTAAGATCAAGAAGAAATCCAAAACTAAAAAGCCCATCAGTACCGCAGAGTGGTCTGTAACTCCTCTAGGAAGTGACGATACCGTATCCAAGTGTAGTCCTTCGAAAATCGACAAAATTGACGACATCTTCGACGCCATGGAGGATAACATAGAAAATAGAATAGAGAAGAAACTCCAGAAAATAAAAAGAAAGTATAAAGCAGTACTGAGTACCGATGAACAACCGTCAAAGAAAAAGAAAAACAGCCAGGACGAGTACACAGGCGATCTAGGTTTCAAGAAACAAAAACGTGTACCGATAATAGACGAGAGGATGGACGAAACAGCAAACAAAACAGCTTCGAAAGCAACTGCAGATATAGTCCAGTTGAAAAAGCTAGCGCAAAGCAAATTATCGTCTACGTCGAATACAAAGAATCCTGAAATCGATCCAAGCAAGTACATAAACGTGAAACCTAAGTACATGAAGTCTCAGTTACCAGACGATATCGCTGCTGGTGATGAGGCGATAGACGATAACGAGAGAGAGGAGGAACAACAGAACATAATAAGCGAAGCCTTCGCCGATGACGACGTTGTTGACGAATTTCGAAAGGAAAAGGAAGAGGAGGTAACGAATGTAAATCCCTATTATCTCTTTTATACAATATTAATATCCATTACATCCCCAGGTTAAAAAAGGACAGCCAGAGAATCTAGACTTGACTTTGCCAGGTTGGGGTTCCTGGGGTGGTAAAAATATTAAGGTATCCTCGCGCAAAAAGCGACGCTTCATCCTTAAGTTTCCTAAGGATGTTCCTCGTAAGGATGAGAACAAAGGTGACGTTATTATCCTGGAGGAAAAGGATCCAAAGATAAAGGAGCATCAAGTGAGCGAAGTTCCATTCCCGTTCACCAGTGTCAAAGACTTTGAAGCTAGCATCAGAGCACCGATCGGTAGGACATTTGTCCCTGAAAATGCGCACAAGAGATTGATAAGGCCAGCAGTGGTGACAAAGATGGGCCAGGTCATTGAACCCATGGATGAGGATGCATTGATTAAAACGAATACGACAAAAGTAAGACGTCGTACAGGAGCTAATAAAAAAAGAACAGCCACCAAGAAGAAGAGGACAGGAAAATAATGTATTTAATATTTTTTAAGCATTAGCCGGATGTTTAATTGTTATAAAGACTCGCTCGGACTTGCATACAATCTACAATAATTTCATTGTACGTAATAAAAGCTTGTATGACTCGAATAGCATAATTTCTTATAATAAAGATAAAGAGAATGAAGAATCGTACAGTCAGTCACCCGTTTTCTCTTACTGTGATACTGGCACTGTGATGAATTCTATTTTGCGATCAGGCCTATCGAATATAATGATATCTACAACCACGTCAAGAAACTGGTAATTATAGAAAAACGAAAGAAACTCAAATATCTCGGAATGTACCAAGATTATAATAACCGTTGTGATAGCTCGTTATTAAAAAAATTCATGCGAACCGGTTAGTTTTACGCGAGTGAACTTTTGTAATATTGATAACAGTACAACAGTACGAGTGTTAATAATCTGTCTTCATAATTATATCATTATCCCAGTCGAATATCGAAAGAGGAAAAAAAATCTCTGATAAATAGTGACCATGAAACTAATGCGAAACCGAACATAAAATTTGTTGGATGGAAGAGAACGAGTCTTTCAATTGATCAGGAAGTAACGAATAAAAAACTAACCTATAAAAAATATTAAAAAATATTTTTTTCTTTAAGAATTATTTATCATGGCTTCCTTTTTCTTTGTACATACAGGGTTGTAAAACGATAATAAAAGTAAAAAAGAAAAGCCGCTTTCGACCTACATGTTACGCGTGCGCTTCGTGTCCTAGTGATGATTGGTCGATTGGGTGCCGGCATCAGGGTAGGGATAGAAGAAGAAGACACGGTAAAGCGTAAGAGAAAGAGAGAAAGACAGAGAAAAGCATATCGGCTTGTTACACTTTTTCCTTCCTCAGTGAAGCAAAGTTCGTTGAAGGGATCGGTCGCAGTGAGTTCGTTAAGCTCTTCTTCGGGATCCTCACAGCACTTCGCATTACAAACGAGTATTCTATTAGAAGTCATCTCGTGTAAGGATGGCGACTAATAAGGCCGATAATAATACAGAAAGCGTGCAGTTTTTCGAGGGTGTTGAGAAGCTCCTCGAAATTTGGTTCACCAGTAGCGACGGCAAGGACAGACAGCGTGATCTTCGCAAAATACCCCGGTGAGTAAACGACCTGGTGTAATAATATTGCGAAATTTATTTTTGACGAATATTTACCATGGCGCAATTTCCTCGGTATATTCTTTGACACAGCAGTCATTATATTCATTTGTTAGATCAATAGAAATTGATCGCTATACATTTCTATCCGATTACCGGCATCCTGGTTGGGCTTTTTTATTAATATGGATAAATCATGATAACCTATTGGTCCCGGACAGCTAGGGATTTTCGAGAAGGATCCAGAGATACTGTTATCTGGTTTTTGCTTATAAAAAAATTCACATTTTTTAAAATTCTTATACTAGGAAATTGATGACGCGTTTGATTTTCATAAAACGTCTTGTTCGCACGTAAGTAATTATCAGAAATCTCTGTGAACTAGATTTTACTTCCAAATTTACTCATGATTAATGACTTACTTTGATAATTAATATCATTGCATTACTTCGATACTAAAAAAAAAAAAACCAATGCAGATACAATCATTAACATCCGCTCTGCAAATAGTGTTGCATTTAAATGTCCAATATGAACAATGGCATGCTTTTAATTATTAATTTAGTCAAAATTCATTCATCATTTCCATGGCAATTATCATTGCTGTATCATTCAAGTAAAAGCAAGGATATCACAATAGGAAAATTTTCCAGAAATCTGAAACCGCCTAACGTACTTTCCGTTACGTATTTGTTTTATTAGAGCTACACAAAAGCTTTGGAGAAGAATGGTAACTGAATTCCCCGTATTAAATTCGGGGTTTAGAAATGTTTCTTAATGTTCTACCTGTTTTAGGGAAATGTTATACCTATGGAACGATTCTAGAAAATCCTTTATAGAACCAATATATATATAGACATAGAGATTTGATGAAAGGAAGAACGTCGTTTCCAGGCTGCCTACGATGTTCTCCAACCTTTTCGCAATCGATAAACCCCATGGCACCGACGTAATTCCTTGGAGTCCTCATGAAAATTACGCCGGACCCCTTTTTGTTTCATCTTGCTTATACAACATTTGTGACGTATAATTTTCATAATTATTTCGTCTCCCACTCACTTTTTCTCTAAAGAAAGGAGGTTACAGTACAGATACCACCCTCGTGCGATGACCTTTGCACTGTGCGTCAGATATATTAAATAATATCTGAAAGCCAAGGAGGATCCTTGCGCTGCGAAATTCCTTAGCGTCCTGATATATCGAAGTTTAATAGTAAATTATACTCAGTCGCATCTCATATTTATTAAACGATGTATTAATTAAATGCAAATGTTTGCTGATAAAATAATTTTTTTTTCATTGCAGACAAAAGTGGGAATCTTTACTGAAGATTGTTCGCTGTGAAATAATAAGTTTTTGCCGTAACGAGCAAGTGGATGCTTATGTACTCAGGTAGTTATACTCTTGACTCTATTAATTGTTTAATCATTTCATAATCGACCAATTAATCAAAAGTTGTCCCTTTCATTTAGCTTTCTCTCTTTTTCTTTGCACATACAACTTCCACTCGAGCTGAAAATCCTCTGTTAATATAATTCGTGTCACTGAGCTATTAGATCTCAAATCCATTGGCGGACATTGTCGTAAAATTACTAGGATACAGTAATATGGATCATGGATGAATAATCATGGACACCCGAGATAATTTTATGTCAAGTTACTATGAGCAAGTCGAATCAAAAATATATGACCAAGTTGCAACGAGTCATTGCTGCATCGAGCGTTGCTGTGACTGTGGATACTAGGAAAAAAAACGTATGACTTATTAATTCAATGGATCAAGGATTAATTAGCCTTGTACGAATGGTATCAAATGTTTTTAATGCAAACGGTATCAGGGACAGAGTCTAGAAAGTAGGCTGAATTTAATAAAGAATTACTATTACAGTTGATAAGAACATACATTTTTCGTGTACAGATTGTGCAACTACATGTAGATGGGTGGTAGACCTTGCACATGGAGGAAGGGAAATTTTTTTCTTGTTACGAGTACGTACGGTAATCGATAATTATTTGTATTTTATTTCCTGAGCCGTATCGGTGGAGGACCGTCATTTAAGAGTAGAAAAGATAAGGGCGTAATACGATAAATATTAATTGTTGAGAGGAGATAAATTTGCACCGTCGAGAAATTCAATACTTTTACTTCGAGCAGTATTTACCATGACGAACCAATTGTGTTAAGTCGTTCAACTGTGTTAATAGTTAATCGATATAAAAGTATATTCTTTTATCTATTACTAATAGTAATATAGCGTCACCTTATCCTTTGTTTTCCCTCGACTGAATAAGATATAAGAGTTCCAGGAGAATTATCAACGTCTCATACAAATAGCAATAGAAATATATAATACTGTTATTCAAGTCTGTTGCACCACAAGAAGACGGTCAGGTCCATTTGATTTCCGTTAATTCCCATGATAGTATCATCTTCAGGTGGTACAATAGTCTTTAATAAACCTATATGTATACAAAGTCAATGATATCAGTCATTGTCATTTGCAATGCTTAGCATTTAATCATCATTATGCAATTGTTTGAACATTTGCATAATTAAACGGCTCGCGTGGCGCGAGACTCAATCCTAGATTACGTTACCGAGAATACACAATGCTAAACTGCCGTATAATAAGTGTGCACTGATAAAATTGCGTTGGCTTCCGTATCGACATTTATCTCTGGATTTTTGTTAAAGTTAAATGAAAAGTATGTATATCGACAAAGTAAATGACATTGTCGTCACGAGTGACCGGTGACCTTTGCCTTGTGTGGTTTCCATGTAATAAAATTATCTATTAGCGCGTGCGTCTAATCAATGTCTCACAGTTAGTTTAAATCCAAGGTTGTTGATATGTTTCTGGAAACTATAATATACATATTCGATTTTCGAAGTACTTAATCTGTAGACCAATATCTCAAGGATATTTTCTGCTGAATTCTTTTATCTCGCTATTAGTTAACAGTCTGGACCGGTTATACGCGGAATGAGAACATTTTATTTGGTCATATTCTCGAATACTTGAGAAAAAATTGGTTAACGTGCCGGCACCAGCTGATTTTGTTTGGTTTGGCTTGACATGGGCGCGCCCTACAGTAGGTAGAGATACAGTGGAAAAATACAGGTGGTATAGTGATCAATGTTTTTAGTACGGCCTACTGGGTGCCAGCTTTAGTCTTTTTTATCTTTCAGCCGGTCTCTTGCGGCTTCTTTTCCTGTTATTCATTTTTACAGTTTTATTCAGACTGTCACTCGTTTCTAACTTTGCTTTGATTTCAGGCCGAAAGCGATATTTTTTTTCTGAGTGACATTTCATGTTTTTCTACTTGGCTTCATTTTTCTCAATTAGAAAAATGTAGCCAATTGTACTCAGCTGTTGCTTGTTACGTCACGATTACAGTATGGGTTATGTATGCGTGTTTTGCGTGTTGTGTTAGGTTGAGAGCAGCGACTTAGGCAGGCCAGAATCTACCTTGCAAATTTCGAGGCCAAGATTTGCTTATTCTTCCTGAACTTCTTCTTCACTGAAATTTCAATCTCTTACGTCTTTGCATCTGTCTTGATATTTCTTTGTTCATAGAAAAATATGCAACTCTATGCATACAACGTTTTAGTTTGCATACAGAATTGCAGGTGTTGGTTTATATTTTGAGAATTTTGGAGAATTTTGGTAATGCATGATTTATTACAGTATTTCTATGGGCTTGAGCCACAGAGAATTTTTGTATTTATTTGCAAACCCAATAGACATTTGAATAATTAACATCTGATCTTGTCCTTTATATTTATAACGCATTTGCTATTTTAAGGTAGTGTATCTATAAATGTTATACATATAGTCATCTGCCACGTGTAGACTTGCTGTATTGAAACTATATCAGCACAAAACGTAGCAGTTTAGTAATTCTGTTGCAATTGGAATTCCTCATTGTCCAATATGTATCTCCATGAGTATTGTAATCATATATTTATTTAAGCTCTATATGCATTAGTGATATTAAATCCAATATATAATGGACTCCGCACTATGTCGCCAATATCTAATAAGTGATTTTTGAGGTTCTTGATACAAATGTCTACGGTAGCTCATCTTGTTGAACTTTAAAATTGATGTACTGAAGACAGCGAAGAGCAACATCAATTAATACTGATTATTTTACGAATGAAAAGTGCTAATACATCAGTGCATAAAAGACACTGTTAAGAGGATTTATGTCACCATGACCATAGCGGGGCCAGTGAACAATGTAGAATCTGCAAAATATATATTTTTCACTGATAAGAAATCCCGGTGACTGAAATTCGTCACTGATAAAACATTCTTCTTCCGTCACGTGCCGTCTGCTTAGAAAGAGACGTGATAATCAAATTCATATTTTCACAAGTGAGAAGTTTCTTGAGCCACACGTGTATCAATGTTATCAGGCGAGTAACGTTGAAATGATCATAGGTCGTTTATAGTAAACTAACGATAACCCATAGTAATCAAAAGTTATTTTTGCAGGAGAGAAAATTATCGCAGAAGATAATTGTAAGGCTGTGAGAACATCCTATTTACTTGTTAAGGACTGTGCTAATTGATGAAACAAGGAATAAATCATTAGGATCATTTTCATCTTCTGTTACTGAAATAATAACGATTTAAAAACTTACATCGCTGTCATGACACCACCATTATAGGAATGAAACAGAGAGTTTTGTCATTTAATTCACAATTTACAACTGCTACTGTGCAAATCCTCAGATATGCTATAGATACTCCTGCATGATTCACAATGATTATTGTTCATGAGCTCAAACGCTTAAAGACCCACAAGTGTAAGCGCGTGACTGACATGTAATGAAAACTTCATTGTTCAATGATTTGTAGTCATTACGCTCTCACTTGTACGTATAAAATGTCCTCGTGGGTCACGGATTCTAAGATTGCTGTTATAGTTTGTAAACATATGATCTATTATTGGATAATTGTCTCATTTTTTGTTTCATTTTCTTTAACTTATTCAGTTCACTAAATCTACGAGGAAGTTATATGTGGGATGATTGTTCATTCAACTTTGAATGAATATCCTGGATCGAAGGGCGACATACGGCAATGACATTCGCCTCTTGGTCTACGTCTAGCGGCTAGCGAGACTAGAGCTAAAAATACAGAAGCATCGTAGAAGCCAACTGACAAGCTTTTAATAACTTACTTTCGTCAAGGAGTCTATCAGTTATCCAAGTTCGCAATAAACAAGACCCAAGTATCATGCAAATTTGAAAAATTCATTTGATCTGGAGTTTGTTCGCGCATTCACACAGAAAAAGGAAGAATTATCCAAAAAGACATTCGTCATTTGCACGGCCTGGAATTCTATTAATAGATCAGTACCATTCATACGAAGTTTTTGGATTTAATGACTCAAGGTCATTCTTGAAAATTTTCATTGAAAAATTATACTCTACACGATGATTTCTGTGCTCCTGAATACGTGACTGGCATTAAATAGCAATTGAAGTAGATTCGTTGTATGAGTAATAAGTTTTACTATATTGTCGTTCTTCGAACGTGGTGTCTTTGGACGATAGACTTTGTAGGCAAGTTCAAGATCCTCAGTCATTAATGAAATCAGAGTTAATACTTTGGATAGTCCTTTACCCTAAGAACAACATCGTATTGATTTATTCGCTTATATAAGAACTTATGCGCACGAAAAATTAAACCGGGAGAGTTTGGGATGAAATATTTCGCCTGTAGGCTATTTTAACTTTATCAAGGTTTCTCAATTTCGTCTGTTAATCGATCTTCTGTTATTAACAAGCAGCATGCACTGTACTGTAATCACAAACCCTTAGGTTTTTATACAGCTGATATTTACACTCAGCTCTATACTACTACAGTGAGCAAAGGACTGTATAGGACTTCTTAATGGCCATTTTATTGGGGCGTTAAATAATTTCTATAAATATACCCTATAAACGTAGAATATTATGCCAGGATGTTCTGGGATATTGATTTTCCTGAATTGACTATAGACATTGCTGTTTATGTGCGGCTTTATCGTTGGTTAACGTTAAGTGGGATATATAAAGTTTCTGGATGGAAAATTTCTTTGGCAGAAAGTCTGACCAGGAATGAAGATTCTATTGTTACTCATAAAAATGTATACGTCATTGTTAATAATTGTCAAAGCTTTGGTACGGTGTATAAAGTCAATTTTTTTTTTTTTCTAATTTCAGTGAAAGCAGCATGTTTGTGTCAAAGCGTCGACTGATTTTGAAGACCTGCGGTACGACGACGCCATTGCAATGTCTGGAGCCACTTTTACATCTTGTGGAACAGTACACGGGATTTGATGATGTCGAGGTGCGTGTTAATTATTTGTCAATGTCTTTGGATTCACTGTGGGGGGAGTAATCGTCGTACTTGAACTTGTTTGATGTTATAGGTAGGATAGAAAAGATAGTGGATTAAAAAAAAAAAGGGAAAATGTCTCTCCTGCTACACGTGACAAGGACTAGTGAGAAATTTGTAATTTTCCACGGGCATTCAAGTTGGGAAGTGCTTAGCTATATAACTTGACCTAGTGCATGGATAAGTGATGTTGCTATATATAGGAAACCCTTGGCATACAGAATACATCTCTACCTGTTGGTTTATTGATCTCTGTTAGCCATGGTACCGTGTGTGAATTTCACTCTACCCTTGAGATCCAATTTCTAATTTTAATGTACTATATAATTTTTCTCATTCTAATCCAATAGAGATTTTGGTACTTTGGTATATATACTTGTTTGTAAGAATTAGAATTTTTTTGAAACACTAAGTAGAGGGCTCGAATTAATTTTGTCTATATGTGAGAATGTGAGAATTGCTTTTAATAATTTTGCCTATTCTTCTTCTTTCAGGATTTATTTTATTCGCGAAAGAATTACAAGAGACCAGAATTGCAGATATCACCTCATCAGGCATTCGAAGAGGAAGTTGCTCTGCTCGATACATTCTTTCCAGGTAATTGTTAATAATCATGATACGATGGGTCTGATAAATGTCTTGTGGGCTGTTTGGAATTAATATAAATTAAGAAAATTGAAATAAAAAAGTATCCATGAGGAAGTTATCCTGGGTTTTTTCCCTTTTGCTTACATAGTGTTTTTGTTATTCTTACTACTACTTCATTTTCAGATGGCGAAGCTTACTGTCTGGGATCAGTGGACACTGACTGCTGGTACTTGTATACATTGAACAGGGAAAAGTCTTCCCAGGATAAAAAAGAACCCGATCAGACCTTAGAAATTCTTATGACACACCTGGACCCAGACGTTATGGCTATCTTTACCCGGGACGTGTGCTCTTCCGCGACGGAGGCCACGCAAAAGTCTGGAATCGAGAAAATCATACCGAGCATGATGATCGATGACTTTTTATTTGAGCCTTGCGGCTACTCCATGAACGGAGTATCCAAGTGTGTAAGTAATCAACTTCCTACCATAGTTAATTCGACGTTATTGCATAGTATTGTTAGTAATAATAAATAATCCCGAGACTAATAAAATGACAATATAAACAGGGAAGCTATATGACGATTCACATAACACCGGAACCGGAATTCTCATACGTCTCCTTCGAGAGCAACATTCCAGAGGCGTCTTACGAAGCAGTGATACGTCGTGTCCTGGAGACATTCAAGCCTGGAAAATTCGTGGTTACCGTTTTCGCGAACAAGGAATCCGTAGCCGCGAACACCCCTAAAGAACTGGAGCAAGCTGATTGTCTAAACTTTGGTGGCGATTGGTTACGGGACGACGTGCAGTATTGTCGCTTCAAGAATTATGACCTGACCTGTGCGTTTTACTCTAAATTCCCAAGCTGAGGGTTCATGGACGCCTCGCTTGTTCCTGTCGCGGAGGATCGAACAAGCGAGGCGAAAACATCCCTCTCCCTTTCCTATTCATTCACAGCCAATCAGAAAAACCCCTCCAAAATCATAAATAACGCAGTGATCAATAATCAATCGGCAATCTCACACTTGGATAACGATACCAGCATCCTGAATGTCCTTAACCAGAGTCAAGACAAGTATTCAAACACAAACAAGTTGGATTCGCAAAAAGATCATCTACAGGAAGAGGACAGTTCCGTCATGGCGAATTCAAGTAAAAAATCTGATGAGTACTCTCTACAAGTTAACAAAGAGACATCGAAATTGATTCCGAATTCAATCTGGAGTACTGACAAGGATAACAGAACAGTAATCAGAAATTGTTCACGACGTTCCACGTCTTCGCCGCAATTGGGAAGTAAGACAGTCTCACGTTCAAAGGTATATCGGAAGGCGTCTCTTAAATCATCATCCGATAAATTAACGCCGTCTACGAATTATCCGTACTCCCCGGTTTCCGGTATCTCCCCGGAAACGAGGATCACGACGATATCAAATCATTCCAAGATCACAGCTCTCGAGGAAAGAAATATTATGATGAAGACTTGTCAGGGGAAGAAGACGGAATCGAGTAGAGAGAAGAACAACGATGCTCCCAATGACACTAAACTCAAGTGGAATATGGAGAATGTACATATTACTTGCAATCCTCTATCAAATCCATACCCGTACTCGACGCCATGTCAAAAGAGCACATGTCCACCTGTGACAGAGAGTCAAGAAGAGGAGCCAAAGAGTCACAGTTGCGGGAGCTTTCTACCGATATTATCCCTGATACCACAGACGGTCGTGAGCTTTCAATATCTAAGCCCTAAAATGAAGTTTTCATGGTGGCGTAATAAGATCTCGTGAAGACACGCTTAAAGGGTTGTCCGAAAGCGACTGCCACTTAATAGTCGTCCACGGCAGTTGTTATCTGGTCGACCGGAACTGTATGAAAAACCTCTTACCTCGTAGTGGAGCTCCCAGCCCTCGTCAGTTAGAGGAATCCTGTCTTGTTATCGTGTGTCAATCTCTGTCAGAAACTCGACAAACAACCCTTAACCATGTTAGCTTAAACGTCTGGATAAGCGCAGAGCTTTACGGGTTAGTCTTCTTAATTTGTAGAACACAGAAATTAAAAAAAAAAGGTATCAAATCATAAAGGCAAAGTTTTGACCTAGTGATACTAAAGGATTGCAGGAAGAGAAGCTCTAGTCCAGGTATCCGGATAAGGATTAACGACTAAATGTTATTCCTTTTAATATCACTCTAGTCCTAATGATGAAGACAAAAAAAAATAAGCAAAGGAGGCAGATGATACAACAAAAATTCGACTATTCACATTTACAGTAAAGATCACTTAGAATGGATCAGCACTAATCCCTCGTGTACTTGTTAGATCTACGTGAAACTTAGATTTATCTAATGTGAACAAAAAAATGAAATTAAAAAGAAAGGTGTATGAACTCTGTTAAAGAAATAAGGGTTTTGTCGGAATTTAGAGCCAATGGGTCGGATTCTCGAATGAACGTACTTAACACCGTATATTTTCATACATGCACATTTGCGTCCTATGATTTTTCCTTTGAGGAAATTCATTTATTATCCTTCGAGATCGCGCGTGCGTCGATTATTATTACATTTATCATACCCAAGACCTATTTTGCATTTTATTTCTAACTATATTTATTTTTCAATTGTCCTCTCTTCCTTGGAGAGACCCACCCATGAATACTCTTGGAGGACTAATTTCAAGAATTAGCTTTTATTAAGCGTGGACTAAAATGAATAACAAATATTCATATTAGAGATTAGAAAATGCGTCATTTTTATCTACCCATTGGTCACTTAAATTGTTGAATATTTCAAATCTATAATTGGTAGCTGTTACTTCTGTTTTCTCAGAGTGAAGAGTTAAGAAGTTTAAATATTACATTTCCTTTTGTTCTTTGAAGATCTACGAGAACTGTGCATCTTCGAGAGAGAAAATGAATGACCAGCTATATCGATTGTATAGACGACAGATAACGAAGAAAGAGTTTTGCAACTGGTTAGTCATTCCTGTGCTACGAAGAGAATCATAATTAAAATTAAGTGAACGTTACGTATGCTAAGGATTAATTATTATTGCCTTTAACGAAAAACAAATCTATAGATGTGCATACGTGAATGTCTCTCTATTAAATAGTATAACATTGTTTAATACAAAATTTTTACCTAATGACACGAAACACGGACACATTGATCGCACATGAGAAAAATGTTAAGGATACATGAAAGACAGAGAAAGAGAAAGAGAGAGAGAGAGAGAGAGAGAGAGAGAGAGAGAGAGAGAGAAGAAACATTTATAAAGGAAGAAAAAGAAAATGTAATCGAAGAAGAAATTATGAAATTTCTTTGCCTTCGTAACAAGACTTTGCAGCAACTTTGACATTTGTGCTTTTTTCTTTTTCTTCTGTTTTCTTGCTTTTCTGTTTTTAAATATTTTCTTGTTCACGAGTAAAACCTAATTACGTTTGCTTCTCTCGAACAGAGATCTTGTTTTATAATTTTGGATGAATAAATATTATTTTCTACAATCATTTATCCTTTGCCTATACCTTTTTTTTTCCACTTTATTCACGCATTCATCTCGTCATCGGCTATCGATCACGCGTAATCGAATGATCCTAAGATATAATTACAAACTAGGAAAATGCCACATCATTTTCCTGAAGGCAGGCAAAAAAAGCCTGACCCATATAAAGATGAAAATCTAAATGTACAATATAGATAAACACGACGTTCCAAATCTTCAAGAAGTCACTGGTTCGTCGTGAGAAAGATGTATTATTCGTTGCCGTAGATTACAATTGCATGCGAACTAAATTAATTTATGTATTGTATCTACGAAAAAAAAATAAAAATAAAAAATAAAGATTATATTTAGTCTCAAGATTCCGAGCAGTCTTGTCTAACGAAATTAAGAAAACAAAAAGAAAAAGAAAGAATCCTCAACTCCTCGTAAAAGTGTTTAAAAAAAATTACTGGAGAGACAATGTTCCTGAATTTATATATAACAATTCTATCCTCTTATCCAATAAGATCAGATAACATCGATGAACTCTGATGGTTCAGATAACACGATTGAACTCCGACGATTCACCCTTGGCAAATCTTACTCCCATTCCATTGAACATGGTATTGAATCTCGCACGAAATCCACTGCGAGGTTCGTCGTACATGATCTCCTTCTGCTGTTTCCTCAGTTCGCTCTCAGCGTCGAAGACGGTGCGCACTCTGTCCAGGGCTACCAACGGAAAATACTGAATCATCCACAGGATCAATGCCAATGATCGAAGAACAACGAAAAAGAGCATACATACCTCTTCTCAGATCCATCTCGTCCATCTCCTCGTCGTTGATCTTGGTAAGTTCTTGACGAAAGTTCCTAGTAATCTTCTTCCTGATATAATCAGCCTCTATTTCTTGCTTAGTTCTGGGTATCCTGAACCTGATACAACAGCAAAGAGCAATGGTGACTGTAAGCAGGATGGAAAATATAATCCCAAGAAGTTGCCAGAGACGAAATCCAAAGACAGTCTGCTTCTCGAGCCAGTGCTCGAAACCTTGACCGACGCAATCACCAGATCCAATTGGTATCTCGTCTGGAGAACATGGTTGTGAGGTCGACGTTGTTATCATAAACTTAGGTTGAGTAGAGTTGGTGCTGTTCATTAGTTCCAGCATTTCATATCCCTTTACAAAGTATTTCCAGGTTCTTCACTAGTTCTACTTGAATATACAGGAGCTTTTGATATTTTCACAAGCGAGTTCACCTGGTGAATTCTATCAGCTGGTACCGCTGGCAGATGTTGGAGACTCAGGACTGAATCGACAATAGGGATGTTGTAGGGTTGGAGTCTGATAGAAAGAAGGGTGCGGCTGTTAATGAATACTTCCAAGAGGCACACCCTGGTTTATATCCTTGCATGATTCCAGGCGTCCTCTGATCGTTGATCGATAAGGGTAGAAACATCCAAGGTGTTAGTGTAAACGCGTAATAGAGTTAAAAGCATCCTGACGTGAATGATAAGGATTTTAGTTTTGGTTTTTTTTTTTTGGATTTACAAAAAGTAAAGAAGGGTAGTGATCCGTACAGGTGTAGATATACTGTGACAGACTTGTCAAATTGAATAGATGTGCTATCTGGCCTCTCTAGTAATTTCGTTTTTCTTTATTATCTTATAATAATTATCATATATAATAAGTAAAGATTGGAAATAAAAATAATCATTTGTTACAAAAACAATGTTCTATGTTAAGTGGTTAACGACGCATGCGCATTGAAAAAACGCGAACGCTTAACAATAATCCACTTTTTTTTTTTTTTCATTTTGAATCTGTTCTGTTCTCATGGCTTTTACGTTTGTCTCTTGCTTTCCATATTTCCTTTCTTTCTATAGTTATCCCAATCGCCAGTGTTTCCTGTGGTTTGCATCTTCCTTATCTTGCTCAACTTTTTTTCCCTCTTTTTTTTTTGTTCTTTCATTAATTACAATAGACCGAATCATACTTAGCCACGTGACATCTCCATTGACTTTTATGGCGATACAGGATAGACATGTTTTATTTATATTTTTCGTTTTACATCTTTTTCAAAACTTGATCCAACTTGGGCTTCGGTTTCACTCCTTTTTCTTTTGGTAAGTTTTCCACATTGTCCTCCGACTCGACGTAGAAATTTTTACAATTTCTTATCGATATGGACTTTTACACTCTTGACTACAACAGTTAAACTTACTTTACAAGTACGTACGTTACTTGTAATTCTTTTTTTGTTTCTTTATATTTTTCTTAAGAAGTTAAAGAGTTACGGAGACATCGTTTCGGTATCATACGTGCTCTCACAGTTTTCAAAGTAAAAACAGTAAAGGAAAAATATTTATGAGCTCTGCTTCCTTGTGCGTTAATTCATTTTAAAACCAGAACAACTGGAAATACATGACGATCCTAACGGTTTATCTCCCTAATACGATAAAACGTCCTATTTTGGCTTCCGTACATACAACTGAACAATGACAAGATCGTACACCGAAAAATCGTACAGTACAGAGGATTTCAAAAGTTCTACCGACTGATTACTTTAAAGACATGCACGATTATTAGAGTACCAATTTAATTTAATACGAGCAACGGGCTTTTCGTTTGGCCTCAAACAACGAACCAGTCTTGTTCTTCATTTCCTTAGGTCAGTGTAATTCATTTTTTCTTACAAGCCCGCTTCGATATTGACTATACTGTATGTGATAATAATAATAATAATTAAAAACCTTTTAATTCTTATAAAGAAAACAAGGACCTAATGATAAATTCGCCAAAAAAGACGAATGTACCTTGAATCATTGTTACTGTCGCGCTCGTACACACCGTTCATTCGCTTGAACGGAAACGTTATTGTTATCTATTAAAATAACGCGAAAGAAGCGACAGTTTAATCGATAAAAGTAAAGAAACTTTGCTACAACGATTTGTCCTCGTACAGCGAGACCCTAAGGAGATGGGATTATCTCGTGAAAAATTGTCTCATGATAATTTTCATAGTATTAAAAGTGAGTCTAGCCTGTATCGCATGAAAAGTATGAATTCTATACTGTCGGGGATGGGAAGCTCTTAGCTGACTAATCCTATGTGCCACGACCGTCTTTATCTCGAAAGGGTAAAACAATTGAAGACAGTTCGCTGGCGAAATGTACAAGTTTTCAAGTGACGGTCTAAGGCCAATCAATGTCCTTTCTTCTCTTCTTTTATCTCGATTTTTAGTTAGTATTAACATTATTGATTGACTCACTAAACTCATTCCTTTCGGATGAACGTTCGACCCCTGAAACAGAAGAATCATTGTTTACCCAATTGACAGAATTGAGGTATAATTGTATGAATTATAATTGAGCTTTATTTTAAACTCACGTAATAGTCTTCTTCTCAACGTTCTTCGGTTCGGATCTTGCTCGGTTCAGGATCTTCAGGAATTCACTGGTTTTGGTACGCATCCGCGAGTGAATATATACCTTACTGCACTTGATGTGATAATGCAAGTAATCTCTGAACATTAGTATCATGTCGATTGTATTCTTACGGGACTCTTTGTTCGTGTGCTGTGGAAACAGTACTGGAAGAAAAAGATGTTGTTAATGTTATACTGTGCATGCATAGTCAGAGATTCATTAGTGACATTATCATAGCGAAAGAAAGACATACTGAAAGTTATGTATCCAACGCATGAATTAACAGCCGCGTCCGAATCCTGAAGTTCACGTGGTGGCTCGCGATGATTGAAGAGAACCTGAGGCGCCGTGTGACTCGCTCGTCTACCTTCCTTTAGTTCTTGCAGAAACATTTTTCCAATTACCATATCGTCCACGTTTTTGAACAATGTGCTAAAGACGACTGTGACTCTGTCGTTCGTTGCTTTGATACACCTGGAAGTGTGAATGAAAAATTGTATCGAGTTTGGCTTTTTTTTTTAGAGAATTATATACTGCAGTGTCTTAGTTATGGATGAGAACTCACATAGTTTCTTCTTCCCTGTAGTGGATCACTGCCATTTTCTCTTCCACTCCCTGTTCCTGAAAATCGAAATACTTTTCGAAGACACTGTCGAAGCAGTACCTTTTCAAGAGACCTATTTTCTTCACCAAATTCTCCCAGTCCTCTGGCAAATCTTTCAAGTCTACCAACACCGAGACATTGAACCCTGATAAAAAGATGAATCATTTATCTATGTGTCATGCATATTACTGATTTTACATCCTCTTTTAACATACCAGTTTCTGGGGTAGTAAGATGAGAGCCGTACTCTCTCTTGAGCAACTCATCAGCACCATGCTCTTGCAATTGTTTGTAATAATTGAGCAAGATACTTATCTGTAAATGCATATGAGAATCGACGTAATATAGATACTTCAGAATGCCAAGATATGGATCTAATTAACTAGGTCAAATATTTCTTTGGATTCACTTACTCTAAGTTTTGACTTGTCTCCACTTAAGTTCGAAACATGAAATAATACTCCATCAAAGTCAGCTATAATGACGTCTGTGGATTCTGGTCTGTGACTGAAATAAGAATACATCAATTACTTTGATACCCCATATGGTTCTTTCACAATTACTAATCCCTGTCACAATCCAATCACAGGATTATATACCATATAACGTTATTCTCCTAAATAGTCAATGCTGCCATTTCTACAGAAAGACATTACACTCCGATACAAGTGACGAAGATGAATCATAACTTTTAAATATTGCAAGCAATACCCAACAGACTAAAAAATATAATTTCAGCATAACACACAGCTTTCCTTTTAATAATGCATATAGTAAGCATGAATGAATATCTTTCATGTATAACAAATAATCTATTTCTATAACATGACAGAAACTGTCATAAAGTAGCAGCAGTGCATAGCCAAAGGTGAGGTTAGTATAGGGTCGGGCGCTCTGTCAATTTCCAGTTCTAAACCGCGATAACGAGGAACAGGAACCAACGAGATTAAAGAGGAAGTAACCTCTGATTTCTAGAGATATAAAAGGAATCATGCATTAGCTCATCGGTGGACACCGCCCTGACACGAGAGCATCGACGGCGTTGATAAATCCACAAAAAACAGAAACACAACCATAAAACCGTTTCTCTTACTCACCCCGACAAGGCATTCCTTATTTTGTTATTTAACGTTTCTTCTAGTATCCTATTGTTGACCTCGAGCAGGATCATTATTAGGACTAATATTTATTAATTAGAATATTATAATACAATAATTAACAATTATCTACTGCTCGGCGTAACCATGAATACGGCTCCGACTAATTTCTAATCTCTCCACTTCGGCTGGGTGTAATGGGGCCGCTCAACCGCTGATATATTTCGCTCACGAGTCCCTCACTGTCAGTGATTCATATATATTAATACCAGAAAAATAAGACAGAGGGCAGCACCAGCGATGTTTCAAACGATGCTAACAAACATGGTATGGGTAAAAATAATTTTTATTAAATACATTTTGAGTGTCTAAGAAGAAATTCTGTTTCATTTTTGTATATAGAACAAAGTGCAGTGTTCCAGAATTGCATAAGTTTGTAAAACGTCTCACGAGAGGCTGCAGGTTTTAAATAAGAACCTGGACAAATGGTATTACGGGATAATTAGCATCGTTCGGGACAATCTTCTGGAGCGCAGGCGATAGAGAACGGCTGCGTGTAACTAGAGAAAATGGTGGTACCGTTTTCTATATTTTCTCGTCTCGTTCGATAATAAAGAACGATTGATTTTATAGCCCTGGTGTCGCAGGGAAACGCGCGTTGTGCCAGGACGGCCTGTGCCAGGTGAAAAGGACGTTGGGGGGTGGCTTGGGAAGTGTAGGTGGTAGATTTTCACAAGGAGGATCGTTTCAGGGCCGAATGTTTTGGCAGCATTGTTCACTCGGGATCGGTTCGGCTGGTTGCTGCTACGACTTGAACGAGTCGGTAGATGTGCGCGGCCGTGTACTTGCGTCCATGGGCCGAAGAGAGAGCAGCAGGAGGAGTGGTGGACGTCAAGTCAATCGTTATCTCTCCTAACCTTTGCGCGATACCGCGAGGCGTGCTGGTGTTATCGTACGGGCGGCCGGGTATACGTGCCGAAGAAAAATGTGGTTAGATCCGCTTTGCTCGTAGCCGAGGATCTTTTCTATTTTTTTTTCTTCTAATCACAATCAACTACGTGGGGAACGTAGCTAACCAGCTTGTGCCTCCCCGATGGAGCTCGTAACTGAGCTCTTGTGATTTTACGGTTACTCGATTATATTTTATCTACGTGGTGAATTATTCTTTCGCGAAACTTTCGTTAAGCTCTACGTTCCCTCTGCTCAGCTGTGCAGTGGTCCGAGGTTATCATGGCCTCGTCGAATAAAGGCATTCAAATCGGCTCCGCCTGGTTTCAGAAGAAGATTAACTTAAGACCCCAGCATCGGGGCGTCCACCTCGTCACCGAGGAAATTTTAAGGCAGATTCCTGAACTCTGTCAGTTCTCTGTTGGTCTCTGTCATATACAAAGTATGTAACCTATATTTATTGGAAATTTAAATCTTGGGTTATTCTTAGGATTTAAGGCGTTTATTTGATTCCCGGTGAATCATGAGAATTAAGAATATTTGTTGTGATGCGAGTTTATTTTCGGGATTGTTAAAAATATGGATCGTTTAATATTTTCGCGTGAACACGCTCCTTTAATTTGTCATTGAGAGATCCACGAGTTATTACTTTTTAATATCCTTAGTTTTGTGGTCGAGAGGACTTCAGTTTTTGAGGTTAACATTTTTACTTCTCTGTTATAGTTCTTCACACATCAGCCAGTCTGGCATTGAACGAAAGTTGGGATCCGGATGTGAGAGATGACATGGAGATGATGTTGAATAAAATCATTCCTGAAGGAATGCCTTACAGACATAGTTGCGAGGGCCCTGATGACATGGTGAGCTTATATAAAATTCTATGTGGTATAGAGTGACTTGTGTAAGGTGCCGATCTAACCAATGATATATGTTCTCAGCCAGCACATGTGAAAGCATGCTTTCTGGGTTCCTCCTTAAGTATTCCAATTGCGGAAGGCCAACTGGCTCTGGGTACTTGGCAGGGAGTATGGCTGTGTGAACATCGTGACCGTGCTGGCAGTCGCAAGCTAGTTATCACACTCACCGGCTGCTTAAGGGATCTGGCCCGCAGTCCCTTGAGCCCTGTAAGTCCAATTGCCTCTACCAGCAGCTAGGACCACTCTCACCCCCAACGGCGTGGCAAACGTCAGCTGCGCATATCCACGTCTAGCGACTCAAGCTAGCAGCCGCCTAACTTTAGCCGAAATCTAAGAGTACAATCTAAGGAAGAGTGAAGGGATACTATCGCAATTATGGGAATAGCATGTGCAGCTCGTCGCGACCAAAACACTCACGGTAGATAACGTCTATCGACAAAAGCATAGCATAACAATCCTCAAGACACTATATTAATTTCTATATTCTAAATTTAACTTCACAACAATGACCATTTTTGCACACTACATCATGACCAACAATGTTCCAATCAAACTGTTCATTTTTTTCCAAAGTTATAAGCACTGAAATTGCAACAGTGCGCATGCGCCATATAAAAAAAAAAAAACGCACAGACTGGCTACATTAATACAAATTATCACAATTTGACGTAATGATACCAAACGAAACGTCACATCCTGTATCGAATTGAATAGACTTATTCGTACACTGAAAGCTGCCAATGCGACATGCGCATCGCTTCGAAACTCGATAAAATCCCAATGTTCATTAAGCGTGTGTATCCGGCACTCTTCTATCGCTATACTCTTAGCCGAAAAATTAATAATCTACTGCGCTCCGGTATGATGCGTCCAATACTCCGAATTTAATTACATAGCTTTATTTCGTGAATCCCTTTTGTAATAGCGGCGCGATTCGCAACAACTGCGAGTGTGGTTTACAAAGAAAAGGAAAAGAAAAAGAAAAAATAGAAAAAAGTGAAAATAGCCAAGAAAACACATACGGGCATCACGAAACATACAAGTGGACAGTGCTACAGTAAAACGGACTCGTAAGCGCATCAGCTAAGGGAAGAAGAAAGCAAAGGCATGAAATAAAGGATTAATTATGCATTAACAATAACATACTCAACTGAGAGAACGTGCGCATCCTACTTTTCTACGTTTACGCGAGGCAGATTCAGCTTGAGAGTATAGGTGCATTTTTGGCACGACATCCTAACACGATGCTTCTTCGTAGGCTAGTCGTTTTTAATGACGTTTCCATTGCATTGGGGGTGTAAATAAAAGGGGTACGTTCGAAATTACTTTGCTGTGCCGGGGAACATTTTAAACGTTATCGCACGAACGGTCTATTTACTCGTCTCGCGAGTAACGCCTTTGACCTTTTGCGAACGTCGATCTCGCGGTGGCGCTGAGTAATTGCGCTTTCATCTTTGACCGTTCGTATTTCTGAATTTTAAAGGAAATAAAAAGGGGTGCGCGACGAGAGGCATACCCGTCGAAATATTATGTTCCCTCGCCAAGCACATGAGCACTGCAAAGAATTGAGACGCACAAGAGATAAACAAGATGAACGAGAGATAACTAAGGACAAACGTTAATAAAGTAAAAGGAGAAAAAAGAGTGAAGATGATGTGAAAGGGCAACTACCGGTGACTCTGGTGTTGCTAAAAAAAAAGTCATTAATACGAATGAAGTATGGTTAATAAAGGGAAGCTTTGAACAGGAGTTTTCAAATGCATCTAAAATAACGTGTAACATTCCTGCGAGCGGTTAATGTTAGCCACAGTTTTCCTCCTCGTATAACATAATTAATATAAATGGTCGTCCATTACAATTACTGGAAATGCTTCAACATTAAGTACGTTAATACTATTCGTGCGGACGATTTGGTATGGTGATGGGGATGACGATGATTGTCTTCTGCGTGAAATGCGTTTATCGTGTAACAATAGAGAATTATTAGAGGAGCTCAAGAAAAACTGATAACGTTTACTTTAACCGCGTGGGTTCATTTAAGAATGGCATGTGCTTTTTGATTGTTAGGTTGATAATCTCTTGTGTCCTTGGTATTACAAGGAGAATCTAAGGAGATTATGAACGAGTGTGAGAGATTGTGTAACTGGGAAAATTATTCTGGCGGTAACAATCTAAAGTATCTTGATTCAGATTGTTACGCAGTTATCTGTTACAGAAATCGAATAGGATTCATTACGAAGGCTGCGAAGGGAATAGACTTGGAGTTACTCTAATTTGATGTTTATTATTCTTCAACTTGTGTTTCGCAAGGCCAAACGACCCAGTGACAACTACTTATTGCTTGTTCGATAACATGAATTCTGTATTACATTCATAATTGAATTTACTGATGGTTATTATTTAGCAATCGGATAGTATGTTCCTGATGGTTTTCACTTTTTTGTATCTGATTAAGTGCGGGCAATCTGGATCCAATTATTGTACAAGATCTAATAACGTATACACTGAGGATGTTAAGTCGAGCTGCGTTACTAATTAATAGTGTATCACTATGGGTATAATGAGTGACGTTTTAAGGTGAGTCAAATAAACTGTGCACCAAATTGCGAATTGCATTGACTAGCATGTGTGCACGAGAGAAAGAGAGGAGGATGTAATCGATGGGAACGAACGAACTTCTAGAATTTCAAAATGTCAGTCCAAGCGATTTAAGGGAGACATATGATGAAAAAAAAATATATGAAACAATGCGTAAAATAATCATTCCTGGGTTCGTTGTATCCACGGTAGTTAAAGTTTGCCATTAAATATTGTTCAAGCGAATGCGTCTAGTCAGCCCTTTTGATTGGAATAAATGAGAGAGAGAGAGAAAGAGAGAGAGAGAGAGAGAGAGAGAGAGAGAGTGAAAATGAAAAAGACACAGTTTACACTCCAATACAAGAGTGATCGTAATGCACTCAACTTTTTCTTAGTAATTTGTAACAATCATATCGTACGTCGATACTCTGTAGGGAAGCCCTTGCGTTGTCTTGCCATTGTCAATTTCCGCCCTTGATACGACAAAGGAGAAAGATAAAGAGAGAGAAGGAAAAAAAAAGAGAAAAAACAACTCAATGCTCAACGTGATGACAAGATGTTTAATTTAAGACAAAAAAAAGAAAAGAAATTGCCTCGATTCGTTCACCACCATAAAGAGGTGAAATAAATTTTCGCATCGATCCAGCGGTCATCATCATTTTTACCCTATATAGTCATCAGCGTTGTCTTACAAAGTAAGCGCGAGAGCATTAAGTCCTTTTTATTAATTTATCCATTTTCTTTGGTTTACATCCTCTTTTCGTATTTCTCAATCGTTTCCCGCGTGTGTGCTTCGTCGGTTTTTAAACGGATACTTATAGGCACGAACTGTAAGATATAGACATTATAGCGTTAGGGAAGCACAAATTTATTCGTAAGACTTTAACATAGGGTACAATAAATAAGGGATTAAGATGTGTAATGGCTTTAATAACGATAAACATTCGAGGGCTGTTAAATTATATAGCGGGTGACGTGTGCGCAACACTGTTTTTTTTTCTTTTTCGCCACGTTATTGTTGCATCGAATGATTGTGAGCGAAAATGAGAATGGATGAATGCGATAGAAAGAGAGAGAGAGAGAGAGAGATACAGAAAAATAAATAAGAAAGAGCAGGGAAAGAAAGAGTGATAAATGATATGAGAAATTGATGGTTACTCCTATCACACCATGACTCCCTACCTCGCCGTCTTCGTTGCCATCCACAGGGAGTCTCTTGAGATGAAAATTCTTCGCGTCCAAGTCTTCGCCTCTAGTCTTAGTCTTAAAGAGAAGCTCGCACGGATATCCAGACGCTCCAAATTCCAATTAAAGCCTACAAAGCGTTCTTTTTTTTTTTATTATTTATCTTTATTTTCTCCCTTTGCTTTTAAGTTCATTAAAAGAGAAAGGGTTAAACATAGAATCAGATGACGCACTGCGACGTTCACTTGTTCGTTATCATTTCTGCACAAGACTCTCTGGTGAACCTTATGGGTTATATGTTGGAAATCTTATAAGAAAGTGCGTGAAGAATATGAAGAGATAGAGAGAGAGAGAGAGAGAGAGAGAGAGAGAGAGAGAGAGTACTCGTTGACCTTTTATACACAGTGTGCAAAGTTTAACAATAGCTGGATATAGCGGACCTGCAACTTTTTAACATTAATGTGTGAAGAGGAATATAAGGTGAGGAGGGATGGGCGAGGAGGCATATAATAATACTGAATATAAATAATATTGATGAAAATGAAAAATAAATAAGAGACACTTATACCTTACGCCATGCAAAGATGCGAAGCAACCTGTAAACGAGTAAGCCATAAGTATAACAACACATAGTTCTTAATTAAATATTGACACGCTGTACATATGAAACTAAAACCAAATTATGCATTGTGTGTATGCTAATGAGAGAAAGAGAATTGCGAGATTCGTGAGGATGAGCGAGAGAGAGAGAGAGAGAGAGAGAGAGAGAGAGAGAGGAGAATACAAATGCGAGCGTTAACCGTTTTTAAATAATAATGAAAAGATTTGATTAGCTGTTACGCGAGAAAGGTGCGTGATGGTAAAAGAAGAAAAAAAGACAAGGGAGTGATCTTAATCGGAGTAATTAATTTAACGTGTTTAATGAATTAGTTCTCGAAATCATCGGATGCTGAGAATATAGTGGGTTTTGTAGTAGGTACCTTATCGAAATTTTTAATTAAAATCGTAACGAACAAATAAATCGTGAGGTACGTGCGCGACGATAGCAAATGACAAAACGGCAAACAAGAACCAGACAATTTACGCGCACGCATCTTTAATTACGCGTGATAGGTGATATCTGAAACTATTAAGGGACCGTGTGAGCCCGAATCGTGCGATTGGACAATTAATTGAAGTTTTGGTTATGTTTTTTCTTTCTTTTCCCCCGTGCGACGCATTCTAACGAACGTTTGCCTGTACGTCGCGTCAAAGAATCTTAAACACGCGCTCCACGTTATTACGCATAAGAACCTGGATTCATTATTATATGGGTAAGCAGTGTCCTTTTTTGGCGACAAGCAATAGCATTTCATCAATAAATAAGCACGTTATCGTACACATGTTGTCCGGCTCTTTTCTTTTTCTTTCTCTTCTCTCTTTTTCGTTTGGTACTCTTCGTTTGTGCCGTTCCTGACGGGAACGACGAGAGTTGACGACGAACTGGGCATAAATCATTAATAAAGAGAAAACAGTAGTAGGGAAAGGAGCGTTGTTATTTAATTAATATTAATTTTTAATTAATATACATATATATATATATACACGAGAGGATTAAACGAGGTGAAATCTAAAGAGAGTTATACGAGTACGGCTAGTGTGGATTATATGTAATAGTACATTATGCAACAAGGGAGTAAAGTCGTTGATTATTCCCGCGGGTGAGAGTTTAGTGCCCGAGCGAACCGAGGGCAGTAAATCACCCGAGGGAATAACCGACTGTACTCTCGTGTTACATATAGTGCTTTATTCACGACTGAGCTGTAATAGCCACTTTATTCCCTGAAAAGTGGGACTTACTCAGCCACCGTCATTATGATGGAAATATACGTTTTTCGAAATATTCAAAAAATTCAAAATGTTTCAATTTTTCACCTTTTCAAAACTTTCAAAATTTTGCGGGAATAACGTAAATTTGCGGGAAAACCAAATATGCGGGAATAAAATGCTACTTCAGTCCTGCTTTTCAGGGAATAAAGTGGCTATTATAGCTCAGTCGTGAATAAAATTAATTACATTATTGGTAATGTGTAATTAGTGGACGCTCTCTTGGACTTTTACACTAGCCATGGATATATATATATATTCAGGAATGTTCAAGTCGAGGGTGATCGTTGGGTTTTGATAGATGTCAAAGGAGCACCGATTGATTTGTGTAAAGAATGCTGACAGAATCATAAGTGATCACTTCTCTGAACTGGTTCGTCGCAATTGAGAATAGACCTGTAAATATTATACAGGCGGCCCACATTGACTTCACTGGCAACACAACCACACTTACAGTACGATTCTCGATTATGGCAACATCCATTCTCGCCAGTCCAAGTTTACCGGTCGACGACTCCGTTACACGTGGGTAGGGAACCTGCTTCAGGGGCGTAACATCGAAGGCTTAGTATTCTATGTACGGGTACAACTGTTCGCGTGCCGCTTGTTACGAACCTGTCGAGCGCAAGAGAAGGGTCGCGCAGATTACAAAGGGGCTGAGCCTGCGTCCTCTAGATTTTCGCCATTGCAGTGCATTGGCCAGTCCAGTGCATTGGCAACCAGTCCCAGTCCCAATCAGTCCCAATCTGTTGCCAGAATCGTGAATCCTAACTTCTGTATCGATATCACCATGCATTAACACGAGCGATAATAATGTAATAAAACTATTGAATTTAATGTATCGAGAATATTATGTATATTATGTGATGCATATATATATAATATATAAATATCATGTATATATTATATATACTAGCATATAATGCAAACTACACTATTTGTCGCGCAGAGTATTTCGGATTGAGTTATATATATTTGATATAACAATATTAAATATATATATATATATATATTGTTGCTTAAAGTTACATTCCATCGACTGTACATACCTATGACATGACATTCATTGTTGTTTAACTATTTATTTTTTAAATCAAAATGATATTCTTGATTGCTTATTCGTATACAAATAATTCTTACTAGTCTAATCATTCTTCGCATGAACTACATGATACTCTCTTGTTCTCATCGAAGAGAAGGACTTCACCTCTTCGGTGCATGTTCATTGGTCTTAATAGGTCTTCGCAGACTGTAATTGCACTGTGACAAAATTATGTACATTCAAAGTGTCATCAGATGGATTTAAGCTTTGTCTGATTTTGACTAATCGATGAAAGTAAAGGATGCTATATGCTTGTGCGCATTTGTAATGCATCACTTATTTTGTATGTCCAGTCCAGAGAGGCAAGAGGAGAGAGACAAGAGGGAAATTAAATATCTGTATAAACGAAATCCGACAGTCTCTGCGCGTGGATGCACAGTGAAAGATTTATTGTAAGTAACGTTTTCCTGATCGCAAGTAATAATGTTTTTAAATTTACATCAAGCATTTTGCCAAAGCAAATGATGATATGGATGGTGCGAAAGAGTCCAAGTGTTTTATGAAATTTATGGAGCCATCCTGGGTACGAGGATGTACAGGCAGCATATTGTGAGAGTGAATGAATGAACAAAGATAATATAAAAGATAACGTTGTAAAAGTGCTTCTCCTCAAGATGCTCGGGTAACATAATCACCATAAATTATTCTGTATATTTACTTGTACGAATCGATGATTTTTATTATTATTATTATCATTATCTCTGTTATTATTATCTTCATGATCATTATCGTCATCGTTACAATATTATTACTATTGTCATATTATTATTATTACAATAATTGTATTATTATAACAATAGGGGGGACTTATTAAACGAAGTTGACTCTGCTTTAGCCTTTATTGGTGATTACACAATTGATTGAATAATGTCGTTAGGATGTAGTTACGTTCTTTGAATAATTACTTTGAATTCAGAGTTTCTTGTCTTTGTGTTTCAAGTCTCCGTTGATGCCTCTTTTGTGGCTCAATCGGATCCTGGTGGTGCAGACTCTTCCGTACTTAACACGTGTACCGTAGATCATATTAATAATCGTCCTGAGAATTTAATTCGCCGAGCCATCGGGCAGGTTACTCGAGACCTAGAATTATTTTTATATTTATAGGACGTACTGAATTCTGTTATTTTTCTCTAGTTCTTTTCATACCGACACAACTTTCTATTTTTTTCAAAACAGATGCTCGGTTATTTACGAAAAATTATCTGAATGCGATTATTACATACGAGGAATCTTTTTATCACTTTTCCTTAAGTTTTCTTATTGAATTGGTGGATGCTAAATGTTAGGACAACTATCGGATACAAAATAGGCCAAAGTGTACAACGACGGTGTTTGAGATTCTTCGGCGGCTGCAGTCTACTTCCTGGTATGGGAGACCGTGGAAGTCCTTGACAACCTCTGGTCCGCGACCAGGTGGCTTCTGTTTCTGGATGACCTGAAGGTGCTGGGGAAACTCCGACCGGGCACTCTCCTATCTCATCAAAGATTAGCAGCTCTTCTCTACATGTCGGCCGTACGTGGCGTCACCAAAGTCATCAAAAGTTTCTCTTAAACCATAAACTCGTAGAGAGTTCATCTCCACCTGTCAAATATTCTCAGCGTGGTGAATTACGTAAACAGGAAAAAAAAATCATTATTTTACTATTTTTACTATTATCATATTATTATTACAATAATTGTATTATTACAACACTAGGGGGGGGAGGACTTACTAAACGAACTTGACTCTGCTTGAGCCTTCTTTTTACTTTCTAATTGATCTTTCGATGCTTCGTTCGATGAAGATAAGTTTCATGACTATCAGTGATTGGACAATTGATTGAACAGTGTTGTATCGCATTACTTGTATTTGTTGCATTGACAAAATACAATTTTTATTTACAAGGGTAATTGCCGTCAATCCTGCGTATCAGGATGCAGTTACGTTTTTTTTGAGTAATAACTGTGAAGTCAGAGTTTCCTTCGCGTTGCGTTTCGAGTCTCCATTGATTCCTTTTCTGTAGCTCAGTCGGATCCTAACGGTGCAGGCAGGCTTCCGCACTTGGCACGTAGACCGTAGATCATATTAATTGTCCTACGAATTTAATTCGCGATGGTGCTTAATATGTTACTGATTTCCGGTACTCTTTCACCCGATGAAGTTTCCAAGGATCGTGCCTCATCAACTTCCTTGTGATGCTCAGGGACCGGATGTGGTCCAGGGGTACTAAGATCTTTGGCCTTATCTTGAACCTCCTTGAACGAGGCTTTGATATTATCCAGTGCTGTACCCAGGCCGGATTTTATTTGATTGAATTCCTGGGTTACCAGCGAGAGACGTCCCAGGAGGTAATTCAAGTTCTCGTCGACTTCCCTCATGCGTTTTGTTATTTCGCTGACCTTTAATCACATTGATTATTCGTTGGATCGCTGTGGAATACACTTAGCTTTTATTACCTTGCTCTCCATGCTGCCCATCGTCGTTGTTGTACCATTTACGTAAGCCTCGTTTTGCTTGTGCAACTTTTCCAGGGCTTTGGCGCTCTCCATCATCTGCTGATACATCACGTTTATCTGCCTCCAGACCTAGAGTTATTTTTGAGGGTTATCGAACACATTAGATTCTATTAATTTGAGATTGTATTAAGATTTACCTGATTCATCTCCTGCTCCATCTTGGTTGTTAGATTCGCCAATGCGCCTTTTTGATTGTTTATTATGTCGTTAGAGATACCGTCGAACCTTTCAGTTAATGTAGTATTCAGACTGGTACCCTGAGCCTTCACCAGGTCACCGACCTCCAACAGTATCTGATGCACACCGTATTCTACTCTTTTTCTTGTGTCCAACACGTGATCGGCCATTGAAACCATAACAGACTGTCCTTTTTCCAAATCTTGTAAATCCTTCTTAACCCTCTCTGCGTTGTTTGCGAGATCCAATCTAGAATGGAGACAAATAAGTCTGATAAATATGTCAGAGGACTTTTAGTAGCCTGACGAAGGGTTTTACCTCAGTGCAGAGACAGTATCTTTGACTTCCTCTTTACTTTCTGATACCTTATTCCCAACCCCGTCTATCCCTCGCTGAATGACGTTCTCCAGGGTGTGCTTTGTCTCTTGCAGGGACATCTGACTCTCGTTGTACAGTGTCTGAACTTCTGACACTCTGAAGGGAACAATGCTCAATAAGAGACCCTAGTCCACGGTGTAATTGAATAGACAGGAATCAATGTGATAATTACTTAGGCAATTCACGAATCCGTTCTGAGGTGTCCTCCAGGAGTTCCTTCACCCTGCTGAGCATCAACGTTTGCATCTCCATCGCCGGATTCACATCCACCGTTGGTTCCTTGGGATTCTCTTGAATCTTACCTAAGTTTTCTTTAACAAAGTCTAAGCCAGATTCCATGTCGCCGAGCCTAGCACCGATGTCCCTTACCTGACACGAAATTAAGTTAACGTTTACTCTCTTGTTAATAAACAAACGATCTCTCACCTGAGTAAACACAGTTTGTATCTTGTCTGCCTGTAAAGCCGCCTCGTCCTTAGTTCTAGTCCCCATTGTTTCTATACCGATTTCAAGGGTTGCTATCTGACCTGCCAATCTTGCTTCAGTGTCATTCAACTTTCTCATTACGTCCAATGACACCTTCTCCGGTGCCGTTGACGGAGTTACTTCCGGTCGATTATTCACTTCCGCCACCTTGTTCTCAATATTTGTCAACCACCCTTCCAATCTGCTCTCTAAATCCTCAAGAGCGTCAGTCGTCTTTTGCATCTGTATCCGCTCTCTCTCGTCTCTCTGGTAATTACAAGACACGATGAAGCAGTTATTTCTCAATAAATCAATGATCCAAGACTCGGACCTTACCTGTGTAATCAAACGCTCAATTCCTGATATACGCTCGTCCATCTTAGTCAAGTGTGTTTTCAATCCATCCACTGTAGAGACTCTTTTGGTCAACAAAGATATGGTCTTCTTCATTTGCTCGCCCAAGGCTCGTTCTCTCGCTTCGTGTCTCTCCAACTTTTCAGTATTATCACGCATCATGTGCACCAGGCTTAGCATTGCATCCTTGATGTCATCGTGACTATATGTGACATCGACAGACTCGCATTAAAGTAAAATTACAATATTGAAAGTCAAAAATGCTTTTGGCTTATCCTTGCGTCTCAGTTAGCACATGATATTCTAAACATAACCCAATTTCATCCTCAACATTCAAAGTACCGAGCATTCATCTGAACTGGACATAGCAACATTATCTGCATATGCTCCGAAATTTCGTACGTTCACAGTACGTACGCACGTCCCATTTGGGAATTCCCGGAATATCCTAAAAATATCATTTTGCTATCTTGACAGGTCAAAAGTTTACTTACGTGATTTCTCGAGAATTACAGGGACTCGCGTAGAGGCAAAGTAACATCAAACCAACAGTTGGCAGCCACATTGTGATTCCTGATCACTATTCTTTTCTTCTTCTTCCTTTTTTTTTTTAATGACAACCTGTAGCAAAATTAATTATCACTAATTTGTATCACTGACGTATTTAATTGTTAATGCAAATGCTTTTGAAAGTCGGGTTAGATCACTCTTATAATTACACTATTGTCCATACGATTCGATAGTGTCAAATGCCTTTCAACGAATATTCAATTCAATAACCAACCAGAGGAGATAATCAGTGCTCGGGTCGACGACGATGACCCTTCCTAACTGGCATGAACGATCGTCATTAACGAGAGTTGTCGTTACTCCAAGTCGTTTGGTCGCTCCGTCTGATTACCGATGCAACGGCATATCGATCAATCGCGTATGTCGCATTCGATTGATTATCAACCAAGAGATTCTTGAAATCGAATTCATTCAAAAAATATACAAGCTAATGGCGACCTCATTCCATAACACAGTTGCATCAATGAAACTGCATTATTCCTATATTCTCCTCATACAGAAATTTCTTCACTCCACTTCTTTACTCTTGGCTTAAGACTTTATGTTTCTCAGTACAGGCCATGTGGTCCAATTCTAGAGCCATCTGTTTCGTGCAAGTAGATCCTACCATCCCTTATGTACAGTACAGCTGATACAGCCTCAACATGTGATGCCTCTTCTACCTGAGACATCCTATACTAATATCTGACATACGTATGTAAATCCAAGATTTTCTCTCTTACTGATGCTGTGATGCTTTCTAACTGTGTAGTGTAATTCAAAACATTGTTGATAATTATCACACAAATATACTGAGATGATCTATATATGTGTGTATATATATCTTGAGTAGAAAAAAGAGAATGAAACTCTGGACATATGAAGCATCCTAATATACATCTGAGCTAATTGAAATAGAATATGACGCATATAAGAGGCAAAACCAAAGAGGTCATCAAAGTGCAAGTCGAATGTACAGCTGATCCACTGTATGAGCGTGTATCGTTTTCACTTCTTGTAATTCTTTTGTTTTTTACACCAAAGAAGTAAATCCTGGTATATGTGTATGAATATGCAGACTCCAACGTGGGCTTGAGCGAGTACAGGAGTCGCTGCCTTTTTCTTATGATTTAGATGACGGATCCATTGATCAAGAAGTTTTGTGGTGGGAGACAATGGACTCCTTGTTGGGAAGCGGCGCCAAGGATTGAAGCGAATATCTTTAATGAGAATCTTGACGTAGCCTTGGAAAATGGAGGATAAAAATTGGTCGAAAGAATAATTCTTTTGGATTAATTGAGAAAGACAAAATTGCATACTGGTCTCTGCAGAAGGTTCAGGCATTGAAATCTCCTGGTGGACGTTTAGAATTAGCCAAGAATAATAAAGCCGTGCATTGGTGTCTCTTTGAAAGTGTGTGTATCTCTGAAATAAGTTCTTTGGGTCTCTTCTGTGACACACATGGTGCCAGCTGTCAAAAGTGAACACTTTTTTCTCCCCTTTCTTCAGGCTCTAACGAGGTACACGTCTCCAGCCTTGGGATCATTTTGAAATTCTTCAAGAGAATTCTATTTCAACTCTTTAATGGATCTAACTGCTTCTAATGCATCGGCAAGAGCAGCAATTATCTAAACAGCATCGCGTGCAGGTTCGAAAGTGAAGTTTATTGAACCGATTCACTACAAGCTGGGATACGTTTTGTATAAGTGGCTGCCTATTGGCTTTCGTTGCACAGCATCTGCATTGTGGCTGGCATTATAACTATAAATAGAACTTGTCATTAAGATCCTAGCGCCACTCACTTCAAAGAATTTACTTCTGTGTAGAATAAGAAACGCTTATGTACACTGCTACTGGTTAAAAATCCCATTTATTATAGTCGCTGTGAATAGTACGCGAAGTCTATTATTTATCCTTACTCCAAGGATATCGGTATTTTTGCCTAATATTTGTTAATTGTTCCAATAAATAAATATTGCGATTGCATACGCTTCCTCCTATAGCTCTCGTCAATTAGAAATAGCGCTGTTAATGATTTTAAGTTTGAAGAAATAGTTGAGAATTAACACTTAACGGTTCTGTAGGATTTTCTTATTCAAAATACAGTCCGTTATCTTTACTTGTTTATTTTCTCGCTTTGCTATGCGGTTCTTATAAAAATTCATTAACCATGCTTTAGTACAATTATTGTTTGTACTTTATGTCATAATTTTTATGATGTCACTGACCATTACAATTCGACGCTCCTCAATTACCAAAGTAACGATCTGAAGGACGTTTAAAAAAGTCGCGCTTCTGGATAACAATTGGACGCGATAAGAATTGGGCACGGATTTTAAAATATTACAGAGTCACATTTACTCCTGTCTTCAGAGATATTATTCTACTTACCTAAAGGCTGTGCTTGGTTTGCTTAGTTCTTTGTGCTCCGGATGCAGATCGCTATGCGTATACGTCTCGTTGGGTTGCTCTCTGTACGAAGAACTGAATGCAGTACCATTAGGTAACTCCTGATTTGGTCTTTTAAAAAAGTCAACGCAAGACACCATTATTTTAGCGTCACCAGACGACAAATATACAAACTAAAATAGAAGAAGCATCTCTATTTCGACTTTTAATCTATGGCCTTTCCGCACGTTTATTTTCCAAAAATTTCATATTCAAGCGATATGTCGTGACACACTTATTCATGGTTTTGTTTAATGTTGGACAATTATTATCTAACGATTAATTGGACTACTTATGGAATACATCATAAAAATTCATTATTGTTGCTTAGTTTAGAATGAACCTTGCAACTTAATTTATGTTCGATTTGCAAGTGGAGTTGTCGTAGCGACAGCTCGTAGATTCGAGCACTCTATTGGCTGCTGCTCAATTGGTAGTTTTCAGGAGCCAATAGGAAGTTCAGTTTTAATTATTATTATCCCCACTCTTTCTAAACTTTGCTAGAGCTGCATCCGGTTGTTACCATATCCTTTAATCAGTGTAACATGGCCGCTCATGTGGCTTTTCGGGCTACTGAGTTCTTTGATTTTTGTGTAATGATTGAATAATTGTTTGTCGTTGTTATTAATAAAATGTACAGACTTCTTAAGTTGCGTGGTGCATCCTTTCACTATTCTTATACAACGTCCGTGCACGCCAACGTACAACAGTCTAGCCATGTGTGCTCTTTCTGCAAGTTTACTCACAGAAAAACGCCGACACGTAAGTTTTATTTGTTTTTGAGCGGTATCGTTTGCTTATGTATATAAAATAATTTTAGTACTATTATTGAACTTATGTAATCATATCGTTTACTTAGTTCAATGTTTATTTAATGTGATTATTACTTGCGCAATTTATTCTTTTTCTACCTGCGCGTGTACTATGTATTTTCGAGATCATTTGTTGTTTTTATTTATATTTTTATTAAATTTTTATTAGGCTGCTCGGTATAGTATATTGTGGACGTGGTAATATTAGTTTTTTTTTTTAAACTATACCTTTTTGTCTGTCAATTTGAGTCAAGATTTTTTAAAAATTCATATCTTTCTTGAAAGCTACTTGGGATATTCTTGTCAGTTATATATTTATGTTTGATTTTGCATTATTATTTTATATTAATAATTGCTTTTTAATGTTGAATCTGTGTAATATTGGATAGCTGTCAGTTTTGTGTCGACTCGACAACGATCAACTACTATAAACATGGCAATACACAATAATCCTGTGAAGAAGAAAGTGAAGAAGAGAATGAAGAAGTATGCGGAACTTTTAGAAAGTAATACTTTTTGCTTAATATCTAAAGATAGCCTCTTTGTTGTATTATCAAATAGGTATTTAATATTATATTTTTATAGTTACTGAATCCACAACAAGTAATAGAAAAGCTGCCATTCAGACATTCAATGCATCACAAATGTCGATGTTAGTTGATAGACCTGAAATCGATTTAGATGAATTGCACAAAATAAAGAATTCTAAGAGAAATTCATCTTTTAATGCAAGCAGTAACTCATACTTTATGGTAAATATTTAATAGACGTTAATTTCAAATCTGCACGAATTTCCTGGATTCATTAAAGCTATACAATGCCATTCTGTTCATTCAGGATAAACATAAGGTTAGCCAAGTGCCAGAAGTATTAACTGATGAGCATAAAAAAGAGGAAGAAGATGATTGTGTGTTGGAAGATCTGGAAGCATCAGGCATTTCGGACCAAGGTCAAGTCATTAAGAATGTAGCGCTTATGGAGTCATTGGAAGTAAATAGTTGCGTAGATCATACGACAACCGAAGAAGCAGCGTCAGATGTAAACTCATGGTATGTTTATAGGAATAATTAAATCATCAAAGAATCCCGTAATCTAATCCATTCAATATACATTAATTATTCACAGCACAAGTAAACAGAGGAGCAGGTTGAAAAAGGAGCAGAACGAGTTGTTGATTAAAGAGAAAATCAGTGAGATAAATCTGAAAATGAAGGAAGAAGCTCTAAGGAGAAACTTATGCGCTTTTATTAACGTTTGCATTAACTCTGAAATGTTATCCAGAGCGTTTGGTACATTGATGCGATACAGAAAGCAAGGATTGAACGTTTCAAACATACCACTTGTTAGTCAAGTCTCACTTTACGAAGAATTGATGAATAACTTTGCAAGAACTACAAATACGGACAGAATAGTGGATATGTTGAATGCAATAGAACAGGACAATTTACCTGTTAACGAGCAAATTCTGGCAGCAGTCTTGGAATGCATCGCGCGAAAGAAGCACTCAATTTTAGATAAAGGTGACTCTAGTAAGATAATTCTAAGAAATTAAATAATATGCAATACTTAATATGCTTTGTTTACCACGGGAATAAGGCTGGCACCGCCACAGAGCTCTAAATTTTTAATTAGGGCACTTAATTAGCTCTTAAATCCACTGTGGCGATTCCAACTTTTTTGTTGAGCTAGCACCACCATAGGTTTTGACTGAAAGAGGTCAAGCTCTAAAATTGTCATTAGAGCACTTAATTAGCTCCTAAATAGCTCCTAACTTTACAATATATTTTATTTTCAATTTCACCACTGTGGCAGTTTCAGCTTTACTGACATCTATTTTCCCATAGAACTTCTTGAGGTGGTGAAACGTCATATGCAGAAATCGAATATCACATATGACGCCATAATGAACGAAGTCAAATTCCTAAAAGACCAGCAAGATTATGTTATAAAGGCGATACGCTTTATAAACCCAAACTATGTGCCTACGTATCATCCACCAGATACAAATTACGAATCTAGTCTTCTGAATAATATATCTGAACAGCCTGAAGTCAAATGTAGTCCTGCAGCTGGTTTATTTACCAAGGAGAATTTACTTAACAGACTTCAGGCACAAGTAAAGGCCGAAGTAATTGGACACGTGGAAATAATCAGTGTAGAAAAACAAAGTGCAATTACAGAAGAAACAACAAAGGCTGTAAGTATTACCATTATTTTATTTCCAATTATTTTACAATTCATATCGATAGATGACCCTGGCTTCGTATTGGGTTCGAATAGAGAAGGCAGATACAAATTTTGGAAAGCATGTGGCACGCTGCAACAAAGGAGGCATTTCTGAGAGAATTTAATTCGCTGAAAAAGCGTGAGATACAACAATCTAATTTGATAATGTTGCATCCTTATTTACAAGTCTTGAACTCAGATGAATATGTTAATGCCATTATTCGAGCTGGCAAACAATTAGCTCAAGGATCAGAAACTTTTAGTCCTTCGTTGTCCGTGCTTTATCGTGAGTTGGGTCAAAGAATTTTCATGAAGTATGAGGTAAGATTTACGCTAAATAATTTATATTTATTTCGTTAAAAAGTCTCGCTAACATTATAAACAAATATTTTGTTAGATCATGATCAAAAACCGTAATGGAGTTATGGACAAGACACTTAGTCTCTACTCGCAATATTGTGACTGGTATTTAACTGGGAAGGACTACCCAAATAGTCGTACAGCCTGGCAAAATTTAGAACATAAAAATCGAACTAGTGGTGTGAATCCAAACATTGCAACCGTACAATGGCCAGTTAATATTTTGAGCGAAGTCGGAAAGTTCTTATACAGTATTATTCTTAAGGATTTAAAATTTAACGTGAAGGGACTAAAAGCAAACGAGAAGTCACGGCATTTTCTTCCAGCATTTTACACATTGTTCCGAATACAGGGTCGTCTTGTTAAGCACGAAGTGAGTAAAATTCATTTATCGATGAATAATCAATATATGTATATATCATCACCAAGGATCGTTCCTTTATTTACATATCTTTTATTAAACAGATCAAACCGCATCCGCTTCTCGCGAAACTTTATCGAGACTCCAGACCTGAGACTTTGACTTTCAATACGGATCTTATTCCATCACAATGTCCTCCACGTCCCTGGATTTCAACACAAAGTAGCGGTTATATATTGTCTAAAACTACTCTTATAAGACTTCCACACAGCGCTGTAAGTCAAATTGCCTAATTCAATCTTAGTTTATCGAACAATCATTTTATGATACTACATTTTAGATACAACAAAGAGCTAGAATTGAATCTATTCCTCCGAAACAAATATATCCAGCTTTGGATAGTTTGAATCAACTTGGTAGTATACCGTGGACTGTCAACAATTCAGTACTCGACATCGCCATTGAGGTAAATATAACCTTGCTTCTATATTTTCTTTCAAAAGTTTCAAAAGAGTTTCTCAGGTTTTCATATATTTGTGTTCCACAGGTATTCCAAAATGGGGGTTCAGAAGAGTTAAATATAGCTCGACCACCGTCTGTTCTAACACCTCCGCCAATGCTAAGTTCAGATGCTGACAAAGCGGAAAGGAAACGCGTACAAAATTTAAGATTATTGTACAAACGACAGAAAAATGAAATGTATTCTTTATGGTGTGATACATTGTATAGATTGTCCCTTGCTAATCACGTGAGTATTTTAGTCTCATCGGACGATAAGATTTTATTTGAATTAACTGGACTGTTTAAGAAAATTTTTAATAGTTTAGGGGAGATATATTTTGGCTGCCACATAACATGGACTTTAGAGGACGTGTCTATCCTATGCCACCTCATTTAAATCACTTAGGATCTGATCTAGCTCGATCACTACTTGTATTCGCTAAAGGAAAACCTTTAGGTCCGAATGGACTCGATTGGTTGAAAATCCATACGATAAATTTGACAGGATTTAAAAAACGATCTCCCATCGAGGAGCGTCTTAGATATGCCAATGAAATCTTAGATGATATTTTGGATAGCGCCAACAAACCTCTCACTGTAAGTCTTTGCTGTATGAAATAGGTGTCCGAAGAAGTGAAAAGATTCAAGCTCAAATATTTTCTTACGTATATTCGCATTTTTAGGGAAAGAAGTGGTGGACCACTTCGGACGAGCCATGGCAAACGCTGGCTGCTTGCAAGGAAATCGCTCAAGCTTTAAAAAGCGAAGATCCTGCTCAATATTTGAGCAGATTTCCTATTCACCAGGATGGAAGCTGCAACGGTCTTCAACATTACGCTGCTCTTGGTAGAGATCAGATCGGTGCTGCGAGTGTAAATTTGTATCCCGCCGATACACCTCAGGATGTCTACAGTACCGTGGCCGCTATGGTAACTGTCTTTCCATTTTCTATTACCTCAATTGCACAAGCTGGATTTTTGACAATTGCAATATTACAGATCGATGATATACGAAGGAAGGAGGCTAGTCAGGGTCTGGAGATAGCACAAGTGCTGGAAGGCTTTATCAGAAGGAAGGTCGTGAAACAAACAGTAATGACGACCGTTTACGGCGTCACAAGATTCGGTGCCAGACTTCAAATTGCAAGGCAATTGAAGGGTAATATTGTCTGCTAACAGGACATATCATTTATAAGTTTAGCTTGGATACTGTCTTATCTGGCAAATCTTGTCTTTTTACAGATATAGAAGATTTTCCGCAAGAGCACGTATGGGACGCGAGCTTGTATTTGGTCAACAAAACTTTCGACAGTTTACGAACAATGTTCAAGAGTGCACGAGAGATACAAGATTGGTTAACCGAATGCGCTCGTCTTGTTTCTCAAGTAACCGGACAATACGTTGAGTGGATAACGCCATTGGGATTGCCTGTGCTACAGCATTATAGTAAAACTCATAATCGTTTGGCTTCGATCAAGATTCACCAGCTGCTATCCATGGAATCTAACGAGTGGGTTCTTGAATCGGAGAAAGATTTTATTTTTCGTTCAATCATAAAATTCCGAAAGTTCCCGTGGAGCAAGACCCACGATACTTGGATAATCCTTATTAATCTGTGATTGCAGGAGACCTAATACGTTGAAGCAGAAGAACGCATTTCCACCCAACTTTATTCACTCCTTGGACTCGACTCATATGATGCTGACGAGTTTATATTGCGAACGTGCTGAGATCACGTTTGTTTCTGTACACGATTGCTTCTGGACACACGCCTGCGATGTAGAAATCATGAATAGGGTATCTATTATTACAGTTGGCTAATGATTTTCTATACCATTGGTACTTTTTATTATTTCTTATTATGCCTGTTCCCTTATTGCAGATATGCAGGGAACAATTCGTTGCACTTCACTCGCAACCAATTTTACAGAACCTCTCGGAGTTTATGCTACAGAAATATGCATATAGGCCGGAGTACGTGTTCTCATCGTGATACAACTCATATACCTCGTATATTTGTTTTTGTCACTAATAAATTAATTATTCATAAATTATTTGCAGGCAAATGGATAAAACGTCATCGTTGTTGAATAAATCGAAAATGAGGCTGAATTTTACTTTGGGGGATGTGCCGACGACTGGTGACTTTGATCTCAATAGCGTCTTGAAGTCTGTTTACTTCTTCAGTTGAAGCACCGGGATCGTGTGGTGTTAGGAGATCGTGCAGTAGTTATTAGGGTAAACGAACTGTTGTAAGTTCTGCAATCTTATTTGACAGGCAAGTATAATATTGTACGGTAAAGAGATCGCAGTCACTATCTTCAAAATTTCATCAAATTTGACTTTGTACATTGCGTTTATAAGAAAAGTATGAATAGTCTTGGAATCATGAGGAAAAGTTTAAATAAAAAAGGCGATTACATTTTAAAGTAAAGCGTTTATCATCGATCGTGTTAATATCGTCTAAACGTTTCTGAGAATAAAGGTTATAAAAGAAAATGTAATTTCTTATTCATCCTCAGCTAAGATATCGGGTGGTTTGGTACAGTCTGAGCGAGAAATAAAAAAATACCTGGATAGTGGTTCTTCAAGATGAAAGATTCAAGTCAGTCATAAGTTCCGCACTCTTAACCAGAACATATCTGCCCAAGGGTTAGATCTTTAATTAATTACATTAATGAGATTAGATATTAACACTTAAAAGTCCGAAATCATGGTCATGAATATTTGGAAGTACTGAAAGGTGCTAAAATGTGGGTGCGCGCGAATTTGTCGCACAGGACTCTGCGAGTGGGAGGGAAAACGGGTAGTGGGGAGAGCGCTTAAGACTCAGGACTCTGAGCACTCATTCTTCCTGGAGCCGGTCTCCTACACTGGTGTCTCTTGGAAGCACTCCTCTTATCTATTTCCAACCTTCTTCCTTTTCTGTATTTATTTTTTCTTTGCTTCCTCATTTCTTTATCTTTCATTCATTACTATCTCTAGTTTTCTACTTCTTGATTTCTTTATTTCTATCTTCATTCCTCTCTTCTCGTTTGACTCTCTGCTCTCTCACTGTCTACTGTGCTTGCCTTGCTGGTCCTATTCCTTTTTGGTCGGCTCGAGCATATTCATTCGAGTAGCCATATATAAGGGTAGTCACCCTGTTAGAGTAGCTACACGAACAGACCATGGTGCGCTGAGCTTGCTCAGTGGGTCGGACACAAGTTGTGGCCGCAACTGGACCTTATGGGTCTCCCGACGGGGACCTTGAGCTCCCTTAGGGTATCTACGGATATGGCGTTTTATAGACTGAATCTAATCAGAGATCTGATCTAATCACGCCTGTTAATTCAAGGCCACTTTCAGATCCTGACACTTCCTTAGCATAGCACAATGATAAGGATAACACAAGTAACAGAAAGTACATATCTTTAATGCTTTTATTTTAATGATCTTGGATTTTATACAACATCCAGACAATGATCTTGGCTTATAAATATTAATATTACTAGATCAGTTAACGCGGCTATTTCAAGTTTCTCTTCTGTTCTCCAACTTCATATAAAATGCAGGTATTCTTAATTACATAATTTTTAAGAGTCAACTCCTACCAAAAGACGAAACTTGAATTAAGAAGTTTACATGTTGGTGTGGGCGGCACTTCGCAAGTGCAGTTCACTCTGGGTGAATCATAATCTGTAGATGGACTAAGTTGATCCCCGATATTCATTGTCAAATCGCCGAATTTGCAGGTCGGATCTTCTAGAGAAAAGAAAAGAAATTAATAAAATTTCCAAGGATATCCAACTGCCTTGATCTAGCAGAGCGAATGAAATTTACCAGTTTCTCCGGAATGGTTCTCTGCAGGGGATGCGGAGTTATTCGGATTTGATATTACAGTATCGTTGAAATAAAAACAATTCCGGAGGGCGGGTTCACTCAAATAAATAATTCAAGTACAATTACGAGTCCTGCACCCTTAAGCATGTACAAATCTGCCAAGAGGGACCGGATATTTATTTATTGCTCATGTTTTAATATTCTTTAGTTCTTAGCTGCTAATAAACAACAACATTCGCAGCTCAGTCGAATTTCGCTTACAAGTCTACTCAAAGTTTTTATTCACTTCTAGAACTTCAAATAGAATTCAACGACTCTCTATATTATATATTCAAAGTCATTTTCCACCCAGAGAAATATTTGCTTAAAAGCAATTATAATAATCAATTTTACAAGTTGGTGTAGGCGGCACTTCGCAAACGCATCTCGCGCAGTTTGGATAGTTGTATATGTTTTGACTTAGCTCGTCCCCGATATTCATGGTCAGGTTGCCAAATTTACAGATGAGATCTTAGAGAAAGAAAAAGAAAAGAAAATCAAACCAATTACCAATAACATTCGACTGCTTTAAACCTTTTAGTGTCATGGCCGATCGACATATACATTTCTAAAAATAGATACATCGGCCTGTGGCAATAAAAGTGTTAATCAAATAGGACACGTGGAATTTACCTTCTTCACCAGAAGAGTTTTCATCAGGGGCTGTAGGTCCAATTGCATTTGAAATTACAGTATCGTTTGCGTTTTCTAAAATACAAAACCATTATGCACGATACTGATTGACAATCTACTCATCTATTATCTTATTGAGGAAAACTTACGACGACGCCAATAGTTAGTACAACTGATAGCAGAATTTCCATATGGGCGGTATATTGGTGCATTTTTATTGGCAATGTCTATATTTTCATAGTATTCTATACCGCACCTGATTCCCGTTGTTATACAGAATGGTTCAATATTATCACCTGAATGATCAGAGTAGCAAAATTAAAAACAATATAACAAGGTGATCCGAAATAACTCCAGATCTTAACGAGTCCGCCTTGCAATCATAAATACCCTTATAGCCTTCTTGACAGACGCACCATTTCCATGGCTCCTTGATTGGTTTGAAGGATTGTCCATCCCTGTACCTATACCTATCCACAATGCACTGTGGAATCTCCGAATCGTTTTTAGCTAAAATAAAAGAAAAGCCATTACTTGTATTTCATTTCAAGTGATAACAGACGCCTTTCCGATATCAAAATAATATGATAATATATTCAAGTAAGCAGATGATATATTACTTACGGCAAGTTGGTATTCCTGGACCACATTCATGAATGTTACGTTTCAGGTAACAACTGACGTCAAAGTGGGGATCATATTCATAGCTGATGTCGAAGCACCAGAATCTTGTTCTTTAAATTAATTTCAATTATTCATTTATAATTATTAAACTGTTCAGACGATTATTTCTTACTTACGAGTTTTTTCCAGATACACAGACACATGCCTTGTCACAAAATTTTATATCTTCCTGACTTGCAAATTCTCCAATCTCATAGCTCCTGTCCTTAATGTAACACTTATTTGGTGATCTAGCATATAAATGGTCACAGTTGTATTTGTAGGCGCAACAGTCTCCTTCGTTCTTGTACACAGGAGTGCATCCCACGTCATTGTAATATATCAGCGGTCCTGGACACTGTACCTGAGAACAATCTTCAATTTCTTTTTGTGAGACTGGTTTTACTTTGATATGGAATCACATTAGGTGATGCTTTTTATTAAATTTGTTACTGTACTACTAATCAACTAATTAATGACTCACTCTGCTTAGTCTCCTCAGTCGAAGCGAAGACGAAGAAACAGAGAAATACTTGGAGCAGGTGGAAAGTTCTGTCACGTCCGTCCATGATTTGGCTGATGTTTACATTGAAGCTCGTGAAGCTGTGCTTGTGTCTGTTATAAGAACTTTTGGTGTGGTTGGAGAAGTGGGGACGGAATCTGCTAAAAGCGGAAGATATCAGTGCTTACCGTATCCAGGAAGTGACCGATATCATACGGACACTGGGAATTTCACTTGAGACTTGACGTTTAGACTATGAGACATATTTTCCATTACCTTGTCTAATGAAATTTGAATGCAAACAGTAAATGCGCATCGGTTAAAACTTTGTGAATCTTAGATTTAGTATGTAGATTGAGGACAGTTGATATTAATTTCATTATCGGTATGAAGGAACGTGCTAACAGCTTCCGTGAGTTTTTACAATTTTATCTGAGAGATTAAACTTACACGTGAAACTCATCACAGTCACTATGTTCAAGGTTAACCCACTATATTGGAATCACGAAAAGGAACGTTTAAGAAAAAAAGTCAGTTACATTTTAAAGTCATGCGCATATTGTCGACCGCGTTAATCTTATCTGAACGTTTTTTAGTCTAATAGCTATCAAAAAAAAAAAAAATTATGTATCCAACCTGACAGAAGCTGGCAGGCGATTAGATAAACAATTACGTTAATCTTTCTTTCGGTAGCGTGATTTTTAGCGAGCAAAATAAAAAATTTCGGAAAGTGGGTTCTTACAAATAAAAACTTCAAGTGCAATCACGAGTCCTGCACCCTTAAGCCAGGACAAATCTGCCAAGAGGGACCAGTATATTTCTTTATTGCTCATGTTTTAATATTCTTCAGTTCTTAGCTGCTAATAAACAACAACATTCGCAGCTCAGTCGAATTTCGCTTACAAGTCTACTCAATGTTTTTATTCACTTCTAGAACTTCAAATAGAATTCAGCGACTCTCTATATTATATATTCAAATACATTTCCCACCCAGAGAAATATTTGCTTAAAAGCAATTAGAATAATCAGTTTTACAAGTTGGTGTAGGCGGCACTTCGCAAATGCATCTCATACACCTCGAATCGTCTCCATTTCGACTAAGCTCGTCCCCGATATTCATGGTGAGGTTGCCAAATTTGCAGGTCAGATCTTAGAGAAAAAAAGAAAAGAAAATCAAACCAATTGCTAATAACATTCAACTGCTTTAAACCTTTTACTGTCATGGCCGATCGACATATACGCTTCTAAAAATAGATATATCGGCCTGTGACAATAAAAGTATTAATCAAACAAAACAAATGGAATTTACCTTCTCCACCAGAAGAGTTTTCTTCAGAGGCTCTGGGTCCATTTGGATTTGGTATTACAGTATCTTCCGCGTTTTCTAAAATACAAAACCATTATACACGATACTGATTGACACTCTATTCATCTATTATCTTATTAAGGAAAACTTACGACGACGCCAACGGTTAGTACAACTGATAGTAGGATGTTCAGTCACGTCGTATACTGGTGCATTTTTATTGGCGATTTCCTTATTTTGATAGTATTCTACATCGCACCTGATTTCCGATATTGCACAGAATGGTTCAAAATTACCATCTGGATAATCAGAATAGCAAAATTAAAAACAATATAACAAGGTGATCCGAAATAACTCCCGATCTTAACGGGTCCGCCTTGCAATCATAAATACCCTTATAGCCTTCCTGACAGATGCACCATTTCCATGGCTCGTTCTTTGGTACGAAGGTTCTTCCGGCCATATACGTATACCCATCCACAACGCACCGTGGAATCTCCGATTCGTTTTTATCTAAAATAAAAGAAAAGCCATTACTTGTACTTCATTTCAAATGATAACAGACGCCTTTCCGATATGAAAATAATATGATAATATATTCAAGTAAGCAGATGATATATTACTTACGGCAAGTTGGTATTCCTGGACCACATTCATAAATGTTACGTTTCAGGTAACAACTGGGGTCAAAGTCGAAACCATAATCATAGCGGATTTGGAAGCACCAGAATCCTGTTCTATAATATAATTTCAATTATTCATTTATGATTATTAAATTTTTCAGACGATTATTTCTTACTTACGACTCCCTTCCAGTCACACAGGCACATTTCTTGTTACAAAATTTTATATCTTCACGATTTACAAATTCTCCAGCTTCATAGCTCCTGTGCTTAATGTAACACTTATTTGGTGATCTAGCATCTAGATGGTCACAGTTGTATTTGTAGGCGCAACAGTCTCCTTCGTTCTTGTACACAGGAGTGCATCCCACGTCATTGTAATATATCAGCGGTCCTGGACACTGTACCTGAGAACAATCTTCGATTTCTTTCCGTGAGACTCCTTTCTTTTTAATATACAGTCGCACAGGAAAGGCTTCCAATTAATTTGTTACTGCATTACTAATCAACTAATTAATGACTCACTCTGCTTAGTCTCCTCAGTCGAAGCGAAGACAAAGAAACAGAGAAATACTTGGAGCAGGAGGAAAGTTCTGTCACGTCCGTCCATGATTTGGCTGATGTTCACATTGAAGCTCGTGAAGCTGTGCCTGTGTCTGTTATAAGAACTTTTGGCGTGGTTGGAGAAGTGGGGACGGAATCTGCTAAAAGCGGAAAGATATCAGGGCTTACCGTATCCAGGAAGTGACCGATATCATACGGACACTGGGAATTTCACTTGAGACTTGACGTTTAGACTATGAGACATATTTTCCATTACCTTGTCTAATGAAATTTGAATGCAAACAGTAAATGCGCATCGGTTAAAACTTTGTGAATCTTAGATTTAGTATGTAGATTGAGAACAGTTGATATTAATTTCATTATCGGTAGGAACGAACGTGCTAACGGCTTTCGTGGGTTTCTACAATTTAATCTGAGAGTCGAGTCTAAACTTACACGAGAAACAGATCACAGTCACTCTGTTCAAAGATATACTGACTATTTTGGAATCACGAAAAAGAACGGTACAGTAAAATCGTCAATTACATTTTCACTTGCGCATATCATCGACCTTATTCATTTTATCTGAACTTTTTCTGTCTAAAGTTTATCGAAAAAAATATATTTTATATCCATCCTGACATAAGCTGGCGGGCGAGATAAAGTTTGAGCGAAAGAGGAAAATAAACAATTGCGTTGATGCTCCTGTTCGGTAGCTTGATTTAGATCGAGCAAAATATTAAAAAATTCTGGAGTTCGGGTTCTCTCAAATAAATAATTCAAGTAGAATGACGAGTCCTGCACCCCTTAAGTCAGAACAAATCTGCCAAGAGGGACCAGAATATTTATTTATTACTTATGTTTTAATATTCTTCAGTTTTTGGCTTCTCCTAATCATCAATGTTCGCAGCTCAGTCAAATTTTGCTAACAAATTCACTCAAAGTTCTTCTTTACTTCTCAAGCTTCAAATAAAATACAAAAATTCTCTATAATATATGTATATTCAGAGTCATTTTCTACCCGGAGAATTATCTGCAGAATTGCAATCATGGTCATTAAGACGTTTACACGTTGGTGTAGGCGGCACTTGGCAAATGCATCTCATGCACCTCGAATCGTAGTCTCCATTTCGACTAAGCTCGTCCCCGATATTCATGGTGAGGTTGCCAAATTTGCAGGTCAGACCTTATAGAAAAAAATAAAAGAAAATCAATCCAATTGCTAATAACATTCAACTGCTTTAACTCTTTCACTGTCACGGCCGATCGACATATACGCTTCTAAAAAATGATATATCTGCCTGTGGCAATAAAAGTATTAATCAAACAAAACAAATGGAATTTACCTTTTCCACCAGAACAGTTTTCTTTAGAGGGTGTGGCTCCATTTGGATTTGGTATTACAGTATCATTCGCGTTTTCTAAAATACAAAGACACCATAGATAACAATTATGGACACTCGATTGATTTATTATCTTTTGGGTCAAACTTACGGCAGCGCCAAGATGGACTACAGCTGGTAGCAGGATTTTGATCAGAGTCGTACGTTGGGGCACATTTATTGGCAATGTCTTCATTATGATATAAGTCTGTACTGCATCTGGTGCTCGGTGTTATGCAGAATGGTTCGATATTATCACCTGAGTAATCAGAGTTGGAAAATTCAGCAAATATATAACAAGATGATCCATAATAACTCCAGATCCTAATAAGGCCGTCCTGAAACTATAAATACCCGTATAGCCTTCCTGACACGAGCACCTTTTCCGTGGCTCATTCTTTGGTGTGAAGAATTCTCCTCCCTTGTACGTCACACCATCCACAACGCACTCTGGAATCTGCGATCCATTTTTAGCTACAATAAAAGAAAAATCATTAGTAATATTTCGTTCCAAGTGATAACAGTCGTCTTTTGTATCAAAGCGGTACGATAATACATTCAAATAAGCAAATCATATATTACTCACGACAAATTACCGGTCCTGGACAACATTGACTAACGTTACGGCCCAGGTAACAACCGTCGCCAACAGGGGGAATAAAACAGCGCACCATGGCGCAATTGAAGCGTGCTCTGTAAATTGATATTAATTAATTCCACGTGACAATTAAATTGATCGGAATTGTATTCTCACGTACGAAGTAGCTCCGTCGCCGCAGTAACATCCAAGAGCACAAGGGTTGTTATCATCGTGCCCATAAGATTCGTCAATTTCGTAGCTTCTGTGCTTAATGTAACACTTATTTCGTGATCTAGCATCTAGATGGCCACAGTTGTATTTATAGGCACAGCAATCTCCTTTTTTCTTGTACACAGGAGTGCATCCCACATCCTCGTAGTACGTCAGTGGTCCTTGGCACAGCACCTGAGAACAATCTTCAGTTTCTTTCTGTGAGACTCCTTTCTTTTTAACATACAGTCGCACAAGTCAAGCTTCCAGTTTATTTGGTACTGCACTATAACCAACTGATTAATGACTCACCTTGCTTGTTCTTCCCAGTCGAAGCGAATACAATGAAACAGAAAAATACTTGGAGCAGGAGGAAAGTTCTGCCGTGTCCGTCCATGATTTGTGTAGATGTTCACATTGAAGCGCACAAAACTGTACCTGCACCTTTTATATGAATCTATGGTACGAATGAAAGAGGGGGTAAGTCCGAGGATGTCAGTGTCGCTCACATGCGAAGAGTAAATGGTAGAACATTGATTCTAGGAAGCCCATCGCAGAATTGGAGATGTTTTTGCTAAAAAAATAAGAGAAAATAACATTTTGATTAAGAAAATTTATGTTTTCTCACCTTGTGATATCAAGTGTAAAGGATAAATTCGCATTAGTATACAGCAGTGGATGTCATTTTTATCAGTTGCAACTGCGACGCGTTACTCTGCATTAGTAATTACATCTTATGATTTTATCTCAATTCCTGAGAGAAGTGCAAAATTTTCACTTTATCGTTGAATTGTAATTAACAACTGTTTTTCGTTAACTGGGTCGTCGACCGGATATGACAGCTGTGTAATGATTTCTGTATCGTTTGCAATTGACATTGGATATTGTCAGGAAAAACCTGTCCTTCCCAAGACTTTATCAAGATTATCTTAATGGAATTATTCAAGCTGTTCAAGCTGAATTATTCACCTGTGTCCGGATGACTTAAATTGTTTAATCGTTTTGTTAGGGATAGTGTTAAATGTAAGTGCACCATTGTGACATCAAGATAATAAATGACTGAATATACATATGGAATTAAGGAATAACAAAAATCGTTCGCTTAATTATCCTTGTAATAATTAATACAGATAATAAAGAGCGATTAAATAAATAATTGATGTTCCTTTTTTTGTTATCAGCCTTATCGATCTGGAACCATGAAACTATTGTATAATAAATCAATTCATATTTCATGTCTGAGTATGCTTCGTTTTCTGCTATGTATTATAATAAGTTGTAATTATAAGTTTTAACTTGACCAAATAAACGGTTGAAAAATATATATTTATTCTGTTCACAATGACAGATGTTAATCCATCTCTGCAATCGCTCTGTGGATCATCTGCAGTTATATGATTTGTCTTAATTATTTTTCAGCGTAATATTGATAATTTAAAAAAAAACACTTCCCATTACACCGTTTTCTCAGTACCATTTGAATCAATGAATTTTTTCTCAGGTGTATCATTATTATGTCAATTAATTTCAAACAGACGTCATCAAAGGAAGAAATAGTTTCTTACAAGCTTCGGAATTATGTAGTCGTTATTTACAAAATTAAAACCTGGCATTCCTCTGAGCATCTTCCTGTTCCATAATTCCTGATTGCGCCATGAAAAATGTCAACTTGCGAACTGCAAATGTATTTGAAATATCATTATTTACCAGTATGACGAGCCGACTGGACCCACGTTATTATCAATATCATTAAAGAACTGAAATTTCTCTATGGTAAGGGTGATCCAGAGTTTAACAATACCGCCAACGAGAAGACTCTTAAGTTGCATGAAATTCTGGTGAATCTGAAAACCGAACAGCATCGATTTACCAGGTATGTAATCATATCGAGTTTACACATTTTAGCATTCCTATTGGCACTGTCAGGTATGCGCGATTTTGTTACGGATTGTCTGGGCTTGCTGGCTGGTAAGGAATGTTTTCACGCAAAACACGGCCATCAAAATAGGAATATATTACATATTTATATAAAGATAACTCACAGCGCCAAACACGGGGAAGCGGTAGCCCGATTTGCTCGACGTGTTCAGTCGGTAACAAAGGAGGACGACTCAATACGTAACACCGGGTATCTTTTTCTTCTCCTTACAGTTTCCATCTCGTAAATGAGATGCATCAGCTATCATAGAGTTAAGAAGAGATTCCCGTTATAGAGATTGAGTGCTGTAGCAGATGTGATGAGCCACTTCGGACTTACCAACACTGGCGGACTGACTGCTTGGGGTAAATTTGGCATCTGTCGTCTGTTGGGTATTGAATCTAAACTTTCACAAAGTTTCTTTATTTTACCAATAAAATTAGGAATTAAAGAATTTTTAAAGTCGTGGAAAAAACGCTCTAGTCTGTTTTAGTTAAACTTTTGTGTCATATTCCAGAAGTTTTGAAAAGTGGAGACATTGTCTAATGTTTGAGCAATTTCGTTAATTGTTTTGATGGAAGCTGCGATGGTCTACGGCATTAAACTGATCTTGACAGAGATCAGATCGATCCCGAGTATTTATAGTAAATTTGTTTCTGGCTGACACCTCAAGATGTCTACATTACCGTAACTGATGTGGCAACTGTGTTGCCTGTTTTTATCTACATTCAGTGGGTTATGATGTTCTTTACTATTTTCTGTGTACTTCTTTCTTCTGTTGCAGATATCCAGGGAACAATTTGTTGCGTTTCACGCGCAACCAGTTTGACATAACCTCAGGACAGAGTACGTGATTTTATTGATGCAATTTATGAAATGGCGTGGACATAGCAGGATATCCAGTAAGCGAAATGCATTGTGTATAAGAAAAATGAAAGAAGTAATGGAAAGTATAGGTATTTCTTTCTTGTTTATGTTTTGATATTCTTTAATTTTATACAGATTGTTACGAACACGATCTTTGGCGTATAATAAATATTAATATTAGTAGCTCAGTAATGTGTGATTAACAAGTCTACTTCAAGTTCTTCCTTACTAATGTATATATTTTAAGAGTTAATTTCTACCCGCAGTAAGGTTGCAGTCACTAAGGCGTCGACACGTTGGTGTAGGTGGCACTTCGCAGACGCATCTCACGCAGACTGAAGTGTAATCTGTACCTTGATTAAGTTCGTCCCCAAGATTCATGGTCAAGTTACCGAATTTGCAGGTCATATCTTTTATAAAAAAGAAAAGAAGAACAATTAAATTCAACGATTAAATTGCCAAGGATATCCAGTTGCCTTAATCTGGTAGAAGAAATGAAATCTACCTTTTTTGCCGGGACAGTCTTCTCCACAGGATGGGGATCCACTTGGATTCGGTATTACAGTATCGTTCGCGTTTTCTAAAACACAAAAACATTATACACAACAATAATGGACACTCTATTGATTTGTCATCTTACTGCGAAAAACTTACGACATCGCCAAGATGAACTACAATTGGTAGCAGGATTTTGATCAGCGTAATATATTGGAATACATTTCTTGGCAATATCCTGACTGTGATACAAATCAGTACTACACGTGGTGCTCGGCGTTATGCAGAATGGCTTAATATTTTGACCTGGACAATCAAAGTTGGCAAAGTAAAAAAAATATAATCGAGCGATTGGAAATGACTCCAGATCTTAAAAATGCTCCTTGCAATTGTAAATACCTGTATAGCCTTCCCGACACGTGCACCTTTTCCGTGGCTCATTCTTTGGTATGAAGAATTCCCCATCCTTGTACGTTACACCATCCACAACGCACTTTGGAATCTCCGATTCATTTTTAGCTACGGTAAACGAAAAACCATTACTCGGTATTCATTTCGAGTGATAACAGACGTCTTTCTGGTATCAAAATAATATGAGAACATATTAAAATAAGCATTTAGTATATTACTCACGACAAGTCAACGGTCCTGGACAACACTGGCTTATGTTACGTTTCATGTAACAACCTGTGTCAATAGGACCGTGATAACAGTCCACGATGGCGCATACGAAACGACCTCTGTTAATTAATTTAAATTAATCACACGTGATAATAAAACTGTTCAGACAAATAATTCTTACTCACGAATTTGTTCCGTTCTTGCAGAAACATCCTACGTTGCATGGATTCTTATCTTCGGGCCTGAGACGTTCTCCAAATTCATAGCTGTTACGCCTAACGTAACACTTATTACGTGATCTAGCATTTAGATGGTCACAATTGTATTTGCAGGCACAACAATCTCCTTTGTTCTTGTACACGGGAGTGCATCCCACATCATCGTAGTACGTCAGTGGTCCTGGGCACTGTACCTGAGAACAATCTTCAATTTCTTTCTGTGAGACTCGTTTCACTTTAATATACAAGCACATTAGGTGAGGCTTTTAATTAATTTTGTTACCCTAATAATCAACTAATTAATGACTCACCCTGTTTAGTCTCGTCAGTCGAAGCGAAGACAAAGAAACAGAAAAATATTTGGAGCAGGAGCAAAGTTCTGCCATGTCCGTCCATGATGTGGCTGATGTTCACATTGAAGCACACAGAACTACACCTGCATCTTTTATATGAAATTTTGATGCGAATAGCAGAAGAGGGGATGAAATGGATTAAAAGTGGAAGGATATCAGTATTTCTCTTATACGGAGAGTGACGGATGTAATATAGACACTGGGAAGTCCACTGCAATATTTAAAACGATTACGTTTTTATGAAAAAAAATATTTTTTCTTCTCGCCTCACGAAACCAAATGCAAACAGTAGATGCGTCGGTATAAAACTGTGTGATAATTCTTAGGTTTAACATATAGATTAAGAGCAGTGGATAACATTTTTATCAGTTGCAAGTGCAACGAGTCACTCTGTATTTGCAGTTACATATGATAATTTTATCTTGAGGCGTGAACAATGTGTAAAATTATCACTTTATGGCTGCAATGAAATTAAGAGCTGCTTTCTGTTAAGTGGGTCGCCGAATATTGAATGCAAGTAGACTAAATAATTAAATTATTTCTTAGACGTCTGATTGTTGTATCAATAAGCATGAAATACGCGTCGTTAAAGAGTCCATATAGTTTTCTACAAGGTTAACCTGACGTAATCACTATCTACAAAAGTAAATTGCGGACTTCCCCTGAGTCTCTGTCTCCCTACTCTGCCGTTCTGATTGTGCCGAGAAAAACTGTGAAACTCGAGCGCAGTCACTTCAAAACCATTTGCGTTGGAACGTTCGCGCATCCGAAATGGAATTGAACATTTGAAATTAACCGTCAGTATGCCGAATCAAGAGGAACTGGTATTATCAGAGAAATCAAATTCTACTGTCATAATAATGATCAAGGGTTAAAAGATACCAGAAATAAGAAAAATCTGAAGAACATATAGCATGGAAACCAATTATGTAATTATATTAGGAGTAAATATTTAATGCGTCAATGGTGTCTTCATCGGGCAGTGAAATTATTAATATATTATACTTGTCGTAGTACACAATATTTTGTCTGATATAAGGCAGCAAGTGCACGACCTTCCACTGGTTACCGGATTAACCGGCACTCGAGTAGAGTCGGGAAGAAGGGAGAAGTCTTGATCGTGATCAGAGGACAAAATGAAAGACGAGGATTAGTCTGTGATCAGCAAGAGTCGAAGAGTACTGTCTTCCTGAAACTGCTTACGGCCAAAATGGCCGAGAGTAGGGAATCTCGCGGGCCATCTCCGTCATATACAAGTAAGCAGATGATATATTACTTGCGGCAAGTTATTGTTCCTGGACAACATTCCTGAACTTTACGTTTCAGATAACAACCGAAGCCAAGGCGGGGACGATAAAAATAATAGCTGTAGAAGCACCGGAATCCTATTCTACAAATTAATTTCAGTCAATCATTTATCATTATTAAATTATTCAGACGATTATTTCTTATTAACGAGTTTCCTCCAGCTGCACAGATACATGTCATGTCACATATATTTATATCTTCACAATTTGCAAATTCTCCAAGTTCATAGCTCCTGTTCTTAAAGTAACACATATTTGGTGATCCAGCATCTAGATGATCACAGTTGTATTTGTAGGCGCAACAGTCTCCTTCGTTCTTGTACACAGGAGTGCATCCCACGTCATTGTAATATATCAGCGGTCCTGGACACTGTACCTGAGAACAATCTTCAATTTCTTTCAGCGAGACTCGTTTCTTTTTAATATGCAATCACATTAGGTGAGGCTTTTTATTAATTTTGTTATTGTACTACTAATCAACAAACTAATATCTTACTCTGCTTAGTGTCCTCAGTCGAAGCGAAGACAAAGAAACAGAAAAATACTTGGAGCAGGAGGAAAGTTCTGCCACGTCCGTCCATGATTTGGCTGATGTTCACATTGAAGCTTGTGAAGCTGTGCCTGCATCTTTTATACGAACTTTTGGTGTGGTTCGAGAAGTGGAGATGGAATCTGCTAAAAGTGGAAAGATATCAGTGCTTCTCTTATCCAGGAGGTGACCGATATCATACGGACACTGGGAATCTCACTGGAGACTTTAAGACTATTGCGTTTTGACTATGAGACATATTTTCCTTTTGCTCGTCTAATGAAATTTGAATGCAAACAGTAGGTGCGCGTCGGTTAAAACTTTACGATAATTCTTAGGTTTAACATACGGATTGAGAGCAGTGGATAACATATTTATCGGTTGCAACTGCAACGAGTCACTCTGTATTTGCAGCTACATCTTATAATTTTATCTTGACGCAATCTCTTACGCAAACTCTCGGAGTTCCTGGTACAAAGATGCGCATACAGAACAGAGTAGTAGTACGTGATTTCATTGATACAACTAACGAGATTGCGTGGAGCTGACAGGTCGTCAACTCACTAGTAGTTATTAGAGCGAATGAAGTGTACTATATGAAAGAAGCTTGAATGAAGTAGTAGAAAGTATATTTCTTTATTGCTTATGTTGTAATATTCTTCGACTTTATATAAAGTGTTACGAAGACGATCTTTGGCTTTAATAAACATTAATATCAGTAGCTTATAGTGATGTTTGACTAACAAGCCTACTTCGAGTTCTTCTGCCCTTCTCGAATTTCAAATCGGATTAAAGTATTCTCGATCATATATTTCTCAAGAATCATTTACCACCTAGAGAATGATTTGTAACATCGCATTCATTGTCATCAAGACGTTGACACGTTGGTGTAGGTGGAATTTCGCAAACGCATTTAACGCATACCGAACTATAATCTGTACCTTGATTAAGCTCGTCCCCGACATTCATAGTCAGGTTACCGAATGTGCAGGTCATACCTTCTAGAAGGAAAAAAAAAAGATAATGAATAATTGGATTCAACAATTAAACTACCAGGGATATCCACCTGGCATAATCTAGTTGAACAAATGGAATTTACCTTTTTCACCAGAAGAGTCTCCCTCAGGGGATGCGGATTTACTTTTATATGATATTACGGTATCGTTTGAGTTTTCTAAAATACAAAAACATCATATTCAATAATGACAGACAGTCTATTGATATATTATCTCATCCAGGGAAACTTACGACATCGCCAAGCTACACTGCAACTGGTAGCAGGATTTTGGGTAGCGTAATACGTTGGAATACATCTCTCGGCAATATCTTCGTTATGATGCAAATCTGTACCGCATATAGTGCTCGGAGTTATGCAGAATGGCTCAATATTTTGACCTGAATAATCAAAGTTGGCAAATTAAAAAAAAATATAACAGAGCGATTAGACACGACTACAGGTCTTAAACAGAGCCTTGCGATTGTAAATACCTGTATAGCCTTCCTGACACGTGCAACTTTTCTCTGGCTCATTCTTTGGCGTGAAGAATTCTCCGTCCCTGTACGTTACACCATCCACAACGCACATGGGGATCTCTGATTTATCTTCAGCTAAGATAAAAGAAAAATCATCACTTGCTTTTTCTTTCAAGAGATAGATGACGAGCAGATGATATATTACTCACGACAAATCACTGGACCTGGACAGCATTCAGTGACGTTACGTTTCCTGTAACAACCTGGCTGAACGGGCCCGAAGAAACAGTCTACGATGGCGCATGTGAAATGTGCTCTGTAAATTAATTTTCATTAATTAGTTATGATAAATACATTGTCTAGACGAATAAGTCTTACTTACGAATTTCTTCCGTCTCTGCAGGAACATCCAATGTCACAGGGATTCGCATCTTCTTCCCTGAGACTTTCTCCAATGTTGTAGCTGCTATTGTTAATGTAACACTTGTTTGGCGATCTAGCATTTAAATGGTCACAATTGTATTTGTAGGCACAACAATCTCCTTCGTTCTTGTACACAGGAGTACAGCCGACATCCTTGTAGTACATCAATGGTCCTGGGCACTGCACCTGAGAACAATCTTCAATTTGTTTCTGTGAGACTCGTTTCGTTTTAACACGCAATCACATAGGTGAGGCTTGTCATTAATTTTGTTACTGCATTACTAATCAACTCATTAATGACTCACTCTGCTTAGTCTCTTCACTCGAAGCGAACACAACGAAACAGAAAAATAGTTGGAGCAGGAGGTTAATTCTGCCGTGTCCGTCCATGGTTTGGCTGATGTTCACATTGAAGCACATAGAACTGTCCTGCATCTTTTATATCAACCTTCAATATGGATAGGAGGAGAGGGAATTGAATGGATTATAAGTAGGAGGATATCCGATATAGACAGAGAGTCAATCATATAATAGATACTAGGAAATCCATTGGGGAGTCTAAAACTATTAGGTTTTGACTAAGAAAAATAATTTCTTTTTTTCTCACTTCGCGAAACCAAATGCAAACAGTAAATCCCCATCTGTGTAAAACTGTATCTTCTAGCTTTCTTAGGTTTAACATACGGATTGATTGCAGTGAATGGTCATTTTTATTAGTTGTAACTGCAACGCTTCGTTCTGCATTTGCAGTTACATCTCATGATATTATCTCAATGCCAGAGCAAAGTGCAAAATTGTCTGTTTATCGTTCTTAATGAAATTAAGCTTTTTGTTAATCGTGTCGCGGACCGGATTTCACGAGTTAATGGTTGCCGGATGCTTTGTACTTGACAATGGGTATTGCCAGAAGAAACCTGTCCTTCCCAAGGCTAACTACTTTATTAAAATTGTCTTTATGGAAATTATTCTTGTTGCATTACGTGCGTCTGACTAACCTAAATTGTTTAATAGTTTTGCTGGAGATAATGTTAAATACAAGCGCGCCATTAAACATCAAGGAAATGAATAACTGAAAATGCATATGATAATTATCGAGGAATAAAAATCGTTCGCTTAATTATCCCCGCACAAGATGATCTGCAATAATTATCTTTTCTCTTAATATTGACAATTTTGCCAAAATTTATTGTTATTCAATTTTTGTAGTATCAGCTGAATAAACAATTATTTCACGAGTCTATCATTAAAGTCTACCAAAGTAATTAAACCCATATGGATTAATGTTATTCAGACATCGTTAAAAGGCCATTTCCCAAAGGCGAATTCCCCTTTAACTCATTGCCACCAATTGTGTAATTCTCAATACGTGTGAGGCTAACGTTATCGACATAGTATATGAGACAATTTACTAAAACAGGTGCATCCAATACGTAAAACTGACTAATGAAAATAAACGTACTTGTTACTGTAAAAGTAATTTATTTATACGAATAAATTCACGTAGACGTTATTACCTTGAATACGTGAACTAGAGTCACCAAAGATAAAACCCGTCCTTGATGTAGACATGGGTTTCACTGAATGCAGTTAAGTAAAACTGGTTTTTCAGAAACTACCAGGAAGAACCGTATCCTTTCTGTTGTTCATTACCTATGAGCAAATTCAGAATAATTTATCGATAACAATAATAGGAAGTAAGAATAACAGGAAGTGAAACAATTCTCTGTATGGGCATTACATTTAAAAAAAAATGGGCCAATGTCATTCAAATTGCGTAAACTCATCAGAATTTTGGTTGACTAGAAATTCAGTTGCTTTCTCAAAACCAATTTTTTTTCTACTCACCTTGATTCACTGTATAGAGAAAGTATATGGAGAATGATATTTGGCATTTATGAACTTCTTGAAAAACACAATTTCAGGATTTTTAAACGTCAGCTGTATGTCAGTTTTATTATCAACGTTTGATATTTCATGAGCCAATCTGAGAAATCCTTTTTTGATTCTGTTGAAAGCGAAACGGTGTGACTCTTTAGACAAGGTTAAAATATTTAGTAACTGGTGACCACGGTTAGCTAGTGCCAAGGTCCTTGACCTTGACACGTATTTGACCAGTGACTTATATGTATTTGATGTACTAAGCAAGAATATCCTATATGAAGGATATTCAGAATCCTTGCAATGATTCTGTCTATAAATTTATTCAGTAGCAAAGTTCAACCACCTACGTTGATTGAGTTGAAGGCCACAAGTAGTAATAAAGATTATAAGTGTTAACCTAATGAGAACAGTATGCTGTCTAAAATTTGACATTTATGTGTGCACTGCAACAAAGGTTTTATATACATTTTACTTGACATTTGTTGCATTTGCGATAGCAGAGACATTTGTGAAATACAGCAGAGATAAAAGTACTAATTTCGAGGTTAATATTTATAACAGCAAACTGCACTGATAATTTGCAGAAGTAGAGGAAGTAAAGATATATCCGATAATGAAATAAGGGATACAAGGTTTAAAAATCTGATAAAAAATATATTAAATAATGATGTTATATACAATTTTCATTATCACAATATTACATTATTATACTTATAAATAAGCCTGCCATCCATAATATACTTTACACAAATTGGCAGGATCTCTGGCTTCTTGTATCAGGCGTTCGACCTGTCCTGAGACACTGGATGCTATACCTTCCTCTGTACCTTGAAGTTTTTGTTCTACCCTGAGAAGAGCCCTTTCGGCAAGTTTATTGGTCTCACTTGTACCTGTAAAATAACAAAAGAATTATCATTACTGTAATTATAATTTCATAAAAAGCTACGGCTTACAAGTCAAACGAATGCTTACTGTCATGACCTCCTACTGTCTTCTGCATCTTATCATTTTTAAGCTGAGCCCAATGAAAGAGAGGGTCATAAAGCAATACTTGAAGAAGTGTTATAATGATTTCTCTTTGTTCACGTAAAACACTCATTGTCTTCTCACAACTTCTTCTCATGACACCTTCGACACCAGATACTCCCATTGCTACTTCAAGATCTCTGGTTAATCGAAAAGGTATCGTTTCTGGCGTTGTCAGTAACTTGCCTCGTTCAAATGCAATGCCTATTGTAGATTTTTGTTAGCAGCATTGTATATAGAATCAGTAAATGTTTATGACTTAAATATTTACCAAAATCAATATGTATCACTTCAGCTGTGGTTTTGTCAATTAGAATATTAGTCAAATGTCTATCGCCTAATCCTAGGATATATCCAATTATAGAGGTTGTTGCTACACTGCGAACATAAGCTAATCTCCTTTCGAACCATGTTTCTGGTGAGACATAAGTTTCCGTAAAGAAATGATGGAAAGCAGGTTGTAGGTGTTTGCAGCAATCCAAATAAGCTTTTAATTTTATATCATGTGATTGTCCAGCTACGTTCTGTAAATGAGCGAGTAATTATTTTTAATGAGTCCAGACAAAACTTTGTATCATCTATTGGAACTGAAAGCATACCGAAATTTTAGTTCTGCATTCTAACGCAGTATAATCTTCTGGATAGTATTTTTTGTGAACACCAGATAAATAATCACTGCCAACAAGAATTTTTGCGATAGGCAACGTGTCTTCGCACCATTCCAAAATTCCTGATCTCTGTGTTAATGGCACTACCTATAATAAACAAAGTTATTAACGTTGTCAATAAAATATTTAAATAAGGATTTTGGTGATTACAAATACACAAAAGGAACTGTGCACGATGCATACCTTGTATGTTCTAATATAAAGATTTCTTCGTTTCGTTTCTTTACTGGCTTTTAATAAAGAGTTCATCACAGTAAAGACTTGTTGCATAACAGCATCTTGACGCATATCGTCTTTTCCCTGAATATAAAGAAAGAAGATTCATTAAACCTATCCGCCTGACCCTAACAGTAATGTACACGAATGAAAAAAGGAGGTAATGCTGACTTTGAGCAACTGGTTCCTGGATATTCCGTCCGTTCCTACGCAGGTTACTTTTTTTGGTGCATTTATACCACCAACTGACTCAAAAATTTCCGAATATTTTCGAACGCCTATAATCTCTTGGTAATCTCTATTAACTTTTATGTCTATAGGTAGACTAGGTACTATAGTATGGATAAGATCTTTCACGTTATAAATCTTTTGTTGCCTTGGAATCTTGCAAGTCTTCGAAATCTCTGCGAAGAATAATATTCACTTATATCCACATTCCTGCGAGTATTCAGTAACAAAAGAGTACAGAACAAATAGTTGTCAAATCTTACTATTTCTCGTAAATTCATAATTTGCAAATTGCACCAGAGCATCCGTTAGTGTAGTCATATTCTTTATAATTGGTTTAATGTGCGAGTATAACAATTCATTAATTAACTTCTGCGCTCCACGTACACGTTGCTCCGGTTTTGGTGGTAACTTTTTCGTGTACTCATAGTCCTTGTAAAGTTGTGCTAAGGCTAACAAGACTGGTAACGTATGGTGAGGATGTTCCTTGGCGCATCTCATCAAAAGCATATATATCTTCATAGCAAATCCCTGAGACAAATCATCATTCAAATGTGGTGCCAGTTGCGGTACCAATGGTATAAATTTGTGGGATGCTATTCTGTCAAGATTTTTATCGAAGAGATCATTGAGCTTTTCATCAGACGTATTATCCAACCACAGTGACACAAGTCTGAAGATTATGAAGTTATGGTCTTCGGTCTCTTGAAGAGTTTGCATATAATACCTACGATGAGATAAATAATCACTCTATTTTGTAAAATGAAAACCAATAAAATTAAATTTAATAATAATATATTTACTGACCTCATTGCTAAAAGCAGATACATATTTTTCTCCATCTGTATATTTTCCAATTCGGCAACATCATTTCTGCTTTGTTTCTTGCTCAACATTACTGCTGTACGCATATCAGCGTCTTGTGCTGTCCTATTGTAATTGCTTGCTGCATCTCGCGAATATTCAGCACACTCGCGTATACTCTCAAATCTCGACGATTGTACATAAGCAACCCTTTGCCGATATTGAGTATCAGCAAATTGAGCCAAAGCTGCCTGAGTGTCGTACAAATTTTTCAAGTCGCAAGGTTCCGGCTCTTTGATTGACATACTGATATCAATTGACTGTTCATAATATTTATGAATCACCGTCTGAGCAGGAGGAAGGTATTAAAAAAGAAAATTGATTAATCTGCAATTAATTACATAGCTGTAAGATTACCTGTGGATTTTCAGATTTAGTTTCTACCATCCAATTTCCGTATATTCTTAATGCTTTCGCACGAAGACTTGGACTCGGAGAATCTCTACTCATCAAATTTCGCATGCGGAATCTAGCAATGTTCTGATCCCCCATTATCCAAGATAAAAGAGCGTCTTGATAATCCAATTGGTCTTGCATCTCTTGAGGAAGATTGTATTGCTTCTTTAGAGAATCTAAGGAAAGGATATGGCACTTTTGAAAAGTCAAGGATAAGTTTTCTTTCAGTAAATTTATAGTAATACCTACCTAGTGCTCGTGCTGCAGTTTGCTGGTATCCTTGCTCTACGGCAACCTCAGCAATTTTCAAATATGTATTGATTAAAGTATCCTTGATAACTGGATCATTTTTTAATGACTCCTTTATTTGATACATTATTATTCTTTGGGACAGTATTGGTTCTACGTATTGAAAATCATTTGTATTCACAAAATCTTCTTCGTACCACTTGTTCAGTACATTCATGTAATTAGTTGGTTTCGCTGAGCTGAGCTCTTCTACTTCACGAAGCATATGCAACTGAGATAGCTTGGGATATACGGTTTTGCTGCTCTCTGAGTAATTAATAACAATTTTTAATATACTTCATTAATTAATATTACTGAGTCTAAAAAATTGTTCTTACCTAAGCTGGTGTTTCGAAGTGCTTTTACAACACATTCGCAAGCAATGTCCAGAAAAGCTTTTACACTAGCAGTGTTACTCTCGTGAAAGCTCTTCAGTGCTTGGAAATGAAAGAAATTATAATCATCATTGATGACACTACGTGGACAATCGTTACCATCTCTCAGTGAATTTCTCACTTGTCTCGCAGTAGAAATATTCCAATCAGCAAGTCTCCAAGCATTATCGTAGACAAAATCATCAATATTTTCTTGCGCTCTATCAATAGTTTGCATAAAACGACCGACGAGGTAATGAAGACCAGAATGTTGTAAAGCATTCAATAGACCTAAGAACAAAAAAAAATGATTATAGAATGATTAAGGAAGATGATTATCTTTTTCATCCCTGTGTTTAATTACCTCTCGTTGCTATACTGTTTCCGTAACACAAGTCCAGATCCTGAGCCAGCATAACTTTGTCCCATTGTCGCAGATGCGTATAATGTTGAATTCGTGAAGAACGATCCAGCAAGTGCGAAGAGCCACAACCATAAATAGCATCAGGATCGCCAATTTCGATACAAGCTTCTTTTAAAATATCTTGAAGCACTTTCCCTTTCTCTGGATATTCTTCGCAAATGTAATCAATAAGAGGAAGCTCCTTTATGATACGGCGACCATTTAATAAAGATTCACACCACAATTCTGCATAGAGAATAGACGTAAAGTATGCAGAACAATATTGTGCAGCTTTTGCTATGTTGATGTAATCCAAATCGAGCTGAATTACATCACTGCACTGAACTCTTATGAAGTTAACAATGTTCAGCATAGATTTTACGGACTCGTAATTCAAACAAATCCTTTTTGGCGATTGACTGGGTGAGCTTGTTAGCTCCAATTCACTGGAATAATGAATGTGATTGTGGAAGAATTGATTAATGCAGGAACAGATGATACTCGCATCTTTTTTCTCCATCAAAACAATCAGCACGAAGATACGTGGTAGGATCGTTTCACAAAATTGTACGTTTAATTTGCAAACTGGTGTCAATTCTGTCAGATAAAAATCTGAGAAGCATTCGATTACGTTAATCGTTATGTTTGTTATCCATTCGTTGTGTGATCTTGTTAATTTTCCAACCCAGAAATCATTTCCTACGTCGAAACAGGATCTAAAGCTCTTAAAATCAATTTTGATATGTTTCTTATTTTCTCTGTGTTTATTTAAAAATGGATAGACGTATTCTATACGTAGTCGTAACTCAAATTCTTCCATAGCTTCTTCTAATGACGTTAAGTAATTCTTATCAGTCAACTTTTGACCCCAGAATGAATCAAAGACTGTGTACAATCCATTTGCACTTGCTTGACGTAGCTCAAAGTCTGAATCGATCAAGAAGTCAGACAATAAAATTACAATGTTGTATGTAAGCATTTCTATGGAATTAATATCTACATTGAGGTGACTTTTTTCTGGATATAATATCATGGTTGTTAAATCAGCTGGTCCAAGTTCGCCCAAACACTTTGCAGCTTCCAGTGCGATATTAGAATCCGGTGATGACGTCAATTTAACAAGTCTGTAAATCAATTTATGAAGTAAACTCGAAGCACAGTCTTCAGCAAATCCACGTAAGCCTTCCAAATGGTTGTACATATTTTTCAATTCACTTTTTTTCGCCGACAACTGATGTCTCAAGTGAGACAATCCTTCAATGGAGCAATTCAAATTCTTCTTGTTGCCAGCCTTTAAGAAATGTTCAATTTCCTTTTCTAATCTGTGCGCAGAGTAATTACTATACCTCAGACTATCATGAACTTCTCTCATCTCTCGAAAGGCTTCATGATTTGGAAAAGAGTCAAGTTTTTGTATCGCAGTGCTCAGTATCTCTTTCTTGTCTACTATCAAGTATTTTAATAATTCTTCAGCTCCTGGTATCTTTCCGTTCTGTACAATAGGCGTGAGACTTGTCACAATAAAACTTAAGATATCCTTAAACTCATTACTTCTGACCGGTACCACATATTTTAATAAAAGAAGAAAGAATTCACAGCACAGTTCAGAAAGCACAGGTATGTCCTCCTTGATAAGATTCAACAAAGTGTGACTGATATCTCGAATTATAAACGTAGACATATCATCGAAATAATTCTCTCTTAACTCTTGTATAACAGCGGTCGAAAAATATGCATAATGATAAAAAGCTTTCAACTTCTGTTCCGTAAATTTTTGACTGTATATCTTGTAGGCAAAGTGTAGAAATACCCTTTGTATAACACTTGGCACCTGACACGCTAAATACTGAATCAGTTTGGTCTGACTAACTCCACCTTCCCTCGGAAGAAGATTCTTCAAGTTATCCAAACACTTCAGAACAGTTTCATTCTTGTACTCCAATGGTTCTGAAGTCGGCAGATGAAGCTTCCGATTAAACAGTTTAGCAAAATGAATCTCGTCGTGTAATTTTTCAATAAGACTTATCAAAACCATGTCCAATTTCTTCAGTAACATGTCTGAAAACCTTGACACAGACTCGAATTCATTTTTATTGTATCTCAAATTTACGAAGATCTTATTAACATATGCAGCATCCACTGTACATGTTGCAAGTGAAGACCCAGCAGGCTCTTCACAGACAAATGGTAAAAGCCATGATAAAATAGATGGGAAACATTTGTCGATCGTTTCCTTGAATGACAACTGATATTTGTTACATAGATCAATGACATCTGTCAGTTGACACTTTTGAATTTTAATAGGTGCCAATATGTGCATATAAGAGCGATAAAACTCTTCGCCGTTCACGCAACGCACTAACTCTCGCGGAAAACTATCCAGAGGATACTGCGACATTAGCCAATGTGTTAAAATATAGTTCATGTTGTCCTCAACCAGCTGACACGGTTCCTTCATCTTTTTAGTATTGGCGATAACTTGCAATACCTTCTTCACCTTATCAATGTTCATCTCCTTATCAAGAACGATCTTTAATAAAGCAAGCACAGCTTCACACTGAAGCATACCACTGGCACATATGACAACTGCCAAAGACAAAAGTGCAACTGACAACCTTGTAGTTTCCACATCAACTTTTTCCCATTCACTTAGTTCTTCACCAATTGCAAAAGGTTTCCTAACGACTGCGATCAATTTGTTGAAGAAATTCTTCTGCCATTTAAATTCTACGTTACTCAACGAGAATATTATGTAGAGCGACTGTACAGCTTCCAGCTGGACCAAGTAGAAAGGACTCTCTATGTACACTAGGACCTTCTCCACGAAAGGAGTATCATCGTCGACCTCAGCAAAGTCGCTGTACTTCGACCAGGAGAAACTAGGATCCAGTTTGGCAATTTCTCCAAGGCACTTTAGGAATTCCACAGCCACCAATGGACCGTATCTCTTGTCAGAAATAAGATTATGAATATCATTCAGCATCTTCATCACAATGATTCTCTCATCATTGCCACCATGCTTTATCACGTGCTTTAAGAAGTCTGATACTATTGTTAAGACTGATCGTACAGCTTCTTCATCTCCACGCCAACGAGTGAACAATCCTTGTAGAAATTTTATTGGGATCTCGATAGTATCTTCTGATATCAAATCTTCTTCCATTAATGTCAGGCGCTTCAGGGCTACCATAGCTATTCTTAAATCTGTTATACTAGATGATTCGTACAGGTCGATCTTCATTACGTGGTCCAAGAGAATTTTTTGAAATCTTTGAGCTTTGCAACACATACTCATTAAGGTATTAATCACTTCCATCTTTATCACATCCTGCTTGTAAACCTCACAACTCTTATCTCTTCTCAATTCTTCGTGCTTGGCATTCAGTTCCTCGTACTCCAAATATGTATTTACTATTGATATCTCTTCCACAATTGTGTCATCTTCGGTGTTAAGTAAAGTATAAATATTTTTAACAATCTCAACAGTCAACTGTGACGTAATGACTTCAGTAATATCTTTATCATAGGAAGTATCGTGCAGTATAGTCAATGCTCTTAGAATATTCACCATGTAAGTGAAGTTATGCTTCTTCATCTCGATAGTCTCATGATCTGCTAAGAACATATAGACATTTTCTAATATGCCTTTGACTGCGGTTGTCAGTCGGATTATTCTTGTGTTATCAGGATCCATATTTAATTCCTTCACGGTGGAAGCGACTTTGGCTATCATCGTTGCATGCATTATACGCACGCTTATTTCAGAGTCCATGAAATTCTCAACGACACTCAATAACTTTGAGACCAAACATTCCACAGCATTGTCTGTGAACAAGATATTCATCGAATGCTTCTGATCTTTTGTCGAAGCAGTGCGATTGAGAGGCCTGCGAAGGTCGATTTCAAAATTGGCAGATAGATGACATTTTTCAATATTTCTCAGATTAATCAATTCGGTGTCTTCTAAAATTCCATGCTGTAAGATCGATACAGTTTTATACATAGTTTCCTGATATATATTATCATTGTCTTGGCACTTCACATAGGAGGACTTCAGTGTTATGCGGATAAGCAGATCACATAAATCTTTCACTGGGATCTGCGTAAACATTTTGTTCCATGGAATTTCCAGAATTCTTTTTATTAGTACATTTCTGATTGACTCTTCACTGTTTCTTTCATTATATTCGTTATACTGTATTACGGTGTCTGATATTATACTGCTTTCGCAGAGTACTACCAATGTATGGAAATTCAACAAAGTCCATGTTAACACTTTTCTCACGTAGAGGTCCAGCAAACCATTGAAATTTAATGTCTTTTTGAACTTTATGATAGACTGTAAAAGATTGTGGACTGCTACTTCATTCTGGTTCATGGACAAATATCTGAAACGTCAATTCTTTTCTAAGATTAAGATATTATTAATTGATATACAATTTAAATTGTTCCCAGATTACCTCAAGGCAGTGCTCCAAATTTCTTCCCAGTGTTCCTTCGTGTGTGTCGGTTTCACTATCCCAGTAGTAAATTTTTGTTCAATCGAAACTATTGCAGCTGCCAACTCGCAGACACTATTCATAACTGACTTATTGTTGCATGAGCACTTTATGAGCTCTGAAACGGTTTTAAGAAATGGCATGAAATCCTCCGGCTTTAAAGTATCGGGATATTTTCTTATTAAGGCTGCAGAGACTTGAATCCAAATCCAAGATTGTTCTAAATTTTTACTAAAGACCATAGTCGTTGGATCATTGAATACAGTAGATAATCGCCTGCGTTTTGTAGGTGGAAAATCTTCAGGAATATCCAATGAAGTTCTATTGTCGGTAATGCCCTCATATCTGTGCAACAGTTGCCAGGAAACTGCAAGCGAACGTTTAATGTAACTTTGATCGGTTTATTTAAGATAATAAAATACACACCTTCCGACGCAAGTTTAAGGAAACTTTTATCCAGTATCTTGGGATTGCAATCTCTTATAATGGTCGTGTATAAGTTCATGCAGATAGCATTCCATTTATCCCAATCACAAGCGTACGCGACATCCTGAGACATTGTAGCTCCCTGTGGATGATGTACTTGAACAAATAATAGGAGAAGCTCTAACTTTTCAGAATTTGTCTCCTGTCCTATAATTTCTGGTGCAATACGTTCACTGAATTCGCATAGTACAGATCGGTTCTCCACAGCTATTATTTGGCAAATTGTTTTAGCCAACGTATATGTAGGTTCTGCCAAATTCTCATCGGTAGTCTTCACATGTCGAAAGACTTTCTCTGAATAGTAATAGATTTTTTAGCAATTAGACTCTGGACTTTAAAGTATAATTGTAAATTAACTAGCAATTTACCTAGCCAGGATAAATGATTTTTGATGTTCAATGCCAAGTGAGACTGTAAACTGCCATGCAATATTAGTTTCTGAATTGCACAAAGTATAGTGGATCTATTTATAGTGGAGGGTGGATTTTTATAAAGACTTAGACATGTTAAAATTAACTCTGTCCAATTGTCTAAAGATATCGTAGACCAGTATTGTCTGATAGGAATTATGTGATTGATTAATATAGCCATGTATGTATCTTGCCAATGTGAATAAGCATGGCATGTAGAACGTTTCAATACTTGCACTACTGCCATAATTAAATCAGAACCATTTAAATATATTTTATTTGAGCCGTTGCCATAAAGAACTGTCCTCAACATTAGTGCACACATATTTCTCCCATCGGGTGACACTTTGCCAATCTTCTTTCCAACCAATCTGTCTGCTTCCTAAATAAAACAATGTAGGCAGTTAAAAAAAACTTGGCAATTAGTAAACCATAACCAATCATAATAAGATCGATGACATACAGAGAGTATCATTTTATGTACACAGTTTAATATAGTTGTCCAATTTATATGGCCAAAAATGCCCTTTTCAGACATCTCGTTGATCTCATTTAAAGCATCTTGATTTTCATACAACTCTTGAAGACTCATGATAAATTTCTACAAGGAGACATAAAAGTAATAATTCTTTCAATTTCATTCTACTGAATTACATAAAATTAATTATATCAAATCCCTTTAAACAAAAATATGCATTTTAACAAGTTCCCTTTACCCAAGTACAGAATCTACCCTTATAAGATAATTTACCGCATTACAACTAAATAACATACTGAACTTATTGGACTTACCTTTCGATCAGCAGCTTTACTGGCCTCACTATATTTTAAAATATCATTAATTAATTTAGAATAAGCCATTCTTTTAAAAGTATCTCTTTAAACACCGTATACACAAAAAAACGTATTCACCCGGCGTTGCCCGCCATCAAACTGTCAACTACGAATTAGCAGCATTTATGCCTGCTTCCTCCGACATGGTTAAAGCCTAGTTTAATTTTTCAAATACAGTTTTAAGATAGGGTACTTAACCGGCGTTTAAACTTCGATTAATCTCGGAGCAACCGGGCATTAAAGATTTTCACTCTTTTCCTTCACAGATCACTATAAATAATGACAGTTGATAAAAAAATTCGGCTTCACGATTGGCTCTCGCGCAGCTGGTCTTCTCCCAGAGCCAATAGACTCTTTCCTTTACCGACGACACATTTTGACCTCCCTTTTCATCGACGCGGTTCAATGCATAGACTCAGTCTAACTGTGCTATTAGCCAATCAGGCACTTGTATATCGAAGATGAACGGAGTTTATGCATTGCACCGCGTTGAAAAAGACGGTCCTGAATCTGATTTATGAAGTCTCCGTTCGATGCTCTTTGCCCATTGGTCTTATGTCCAGTTTCTTCACCTTCGGTTAAAATTTAACTTGCAGATAAATCCCAAGCTAAACAATCATTTTCATGCTTTAGAAGTTTATCCGTAGGTTAAATTTTAATCGAAGACGAAGAAGCCGGCCGTATGCCCATTTCCTCTGACGTAATTTAAGCCTGGTTTAATTTTTTAAATATATTTTTAAGATAGGGTAACCAGAATTTAAACTTTGATTAACGTCGGAGGAAACGAACAGTAGTCATATTAATTACTTGCTAAGTTTACAAGGACGGGTTTTAACCAGAAATAACCAATCGCGTGCGAGCTTTAAAAAGAATCACCCAACGTGCTTGGTTAATCATTTCTAAAAACCCGTGCGTGTGAACTTAATACTTGACGCGAAGAACACTAACGCAAAAATCCGTCTGTTTTATTTCACAGTACAACAAAACACATGAATAACGCCGCGTTACAGTAAGCACACAAAACATAAGATTATGGGAAACGAGAGTAAATTTAAATCGTAAAGATTGTCAGTGTTTGACCTTATTGAAATCTATGAAAATTCAAAATTCCATATGACAATGGGCGTTTTTCTTTTACGTGAAAATCTCGACGAATTTATGCACATTCGTTTTTAATTTACGGCAGTTAACGTATGTATCGCCACAGTCTTAAAGTGCCCAGATTCTATACAACTAGTGTGTCCAGAGGTGTCGATAAAAGAAAAACATAGAAACAATTAAATCAAGATACAGTAACCTAACTGTTTTTAATAATATGTATTAGTTGAGTAGAACAACATTTTAATAGATGTAATATAAATACGTAACAATGTATCTGATATATTTACTAAATCTAAATGTAAAATACTTTGTTATAGAACATACAACATGAATTAGAAGCATATAATAGAATTACTTGAAACAATGGTTTTTTTTTATACTGATTACAGTACATAATCAGTGGTATAATATTTTCTCCACGAGAGCATTCTGATGTTTTTTATTCTTCAATTGCAAAAGTTCTAGAAGCACCGACTCCCCAATGATTATGATTGAAACAATCTAAAGGACGCAGTCTCACACGTGATCTAATTGAACGGCCCACACGACTGTACAATTGCTCGAAAGTTCTTGTTTGCGAATTCCTCCCCACTAAAAATAAAATTATTATTCATCAATTCAAAACGTATTAAATACGTTTTTCTTAAAATAATATTTTTCTAACATACGGTTTTGTTTTAACATTACAAATCGATCCTGCGTAATGAATTACATTTATAGAACATCACAAAGGGCTTCCAAGTACCAATACATATGTAAGTCTTTATGATATTAGTGATAATCCAAGATTTTATTAAAAAAAAGAAATAATTACCCCTTCAAGACATTTCAATATCCTCACGTATATAGAGAGACTTGTTTTTGTCAAAGAAGAAAACTTTTCAGGCTTCTTTCTTAAGCGCTTACATCCAAGAAAATACCAGGATTTCGTCAAATTTCTTTTTTTAGATCGACGCAGAATCGTCTAAACTTTTTCCAGACAAAGGAATTTATAAAATAATATGAATTTGTGGCGAAGATATTAAGCTTCGAAGTCGCGAGAGCCTCCCAGAACCAGCTATGCCAACTAAATTCCTGTCTCTGCAGTCGTGCGTGGAAGGGCTAATTTTCTATTTGTTCAACACAAATAAGGATTAAAGGCAAACAAACATATGTATTTGTTTTTTGAACAAAGAAATTCAGACCTTCAATCCTCCTATTCTTGGTGCACCCTAATGCTGAAAAGTATTTTTCTTTAACTTCCTAGTCTGTTACCAGAGGTACATAATTTCCTAATTATCATAAATAATGTTTTAGAAGTAACATCCATATGAATTCACGTTTCTACTAGCTCCATTCCACCAAATTGATAAAGGCCAACCAGTAAGCAAATAATACATATAATAATAGGGATAAATTGTTCGTAACTGTTAGACGGGGTTGGAAGGGGAGACCCTGACTTCTTTTAAAGCGCATGACTCCACGCCCTGAACACATTCACGTTTCAGCAGCGAAACCGGCACTTTTGGTTTTTCTCTACAAGCCTCATCTGTTTTTGTGTTCGTCGAAGTAGCTCAACTTCACCAATCGTCCTGTGCATCTTGACTGAGAATTCTTTAAAAATTCTCATTGCGGTCCAACGTTTACGAATATCTGAATAATATTTTGATTAGGTTCCTCGTGTATTATCTAAAAAGACACATTTTTATAATTATATACTTTTCGTGGTTACGTTCTTCTAGGAGGCTTAAATTTGTCTTGATCATACCTGAAACTTTATTTAGTAATTTTAAAAAGATGGCTCTTAAGATTCGCGTTGATTCACCCAAGGTGAAATACACGCAGGATTATATTGAAGCCCAGTACGAGTATCAGACGACTAATGTCACAAGGACAGGAGATAAGGATTTAAAGTATTTGGTGAGTCATCAGTATAAGTAAGGACCCATTTGTGTTCCCCTGGGATATGTAGATATATATATGTAAAGATAATCATTGCAACAATGTTTTATAAGATTAAACATGGAAATCATTGTAATTGGAGTCACATATAGATGTTTATAGGGATCATTTTAATTATTTCTTTTTGTCATTTCCATTATCACATGTTTAGATAATTCAAATGATTACTGAAATTATAAGATGATTTGTTATATTACTAGTAATAATAATTGGTTTTATTTCAGGTCACACCTGTCTCTACAAATTTACTGATTAGGACTCAATTGAAAGTCCCAAAGTTAGGGGTAATGCTTGTTGGATGGGGTGGTAATAATGGGACAACAATCACTGCTGCATTGTTGGCTAACAAGATGAATCTGTCTTGGGATACTAAAGACGGTCGTAAAAGCGCCAACTGGTCGGTATTTTGTTATATATTTTATAATAAATTTTTATAACGTTTTATGTGAAAGCTTAAATTCAATTTCAGGTATGGCTCTCTTACTCAAGCATCTACTGTGAAATTAGGCAGTAGTGGAAGTGAAGATATTTTTGTTCCTATGTCATGGATGTTGCCAATGGTCAATCCTAATGATATTGAACTTGATGGATGGGATATTTCAGATATGAACTTGGCAGATGCCATGGAACGTGCCAAAGTATTAGATTTCAATTTACAGAAGCAACTTAAACCATATATGGTAGATATGAAACCCAGGAAAAGTTTATACTACTCTGATTTTATTGCAGCGAATCAGGTATGCCAGTTATATTTATGTATGTAACAAGAATTAATACTGTTATTTTGGGAGATTTAAAGCTTAACAGGATTATGTATTTTCTATTACTAGGAACAACGAGCTAATAACATTATCTCTGGTTCAAAGATCGAACAATTAAACTTGATCAGGAAAGACATAGTAGAGTTTAAATCTGCTAAGAATTTGGACCAAGTAATAGTCTTGTGGACTGCTAATACTGAGAGATTTTCCAGTATTCTTCCTGGCGTCAATGATACTGCCGATAACTTGTTAAAATCCATTAAGGAGGATCATCCAGAAATTAGTCCAAGTACAATGTTTGCTGTTGCAGCAACTCTTGAAGGTGTAAGTTACTTTGAAATTAGTATAAGGAATTATTTTGCTTGATGTCACTTTGCTAATGTCATCTTTGGAAAAATATTACAGTGTACCTATATAAATGGATCTCCACAAAATACATTTGTACCAGGCGCAATAGAATTGGCCGAACGTCACAAAACGTTCATCGGCGGTGATGATTTTAAATCAGGGCAAACAAAACTGAAATCAGTCCTTGTGGACTTTTTGGTCTCAGCAGGGATTAAACCGGTTTCAATTGTTAGCTATAATCATCTTGGAAACAATGATGGTTACAATTTATCAGCTCCACAACAGTTCAGATCAAAAGAGGTAACTTGTATTTTTTTTTAACTATACAATTCCTGTAGATTGAATTTTTTTAATGTTCTCTTTTTTTCTGTTTAAGATCTCCAAGAGCAACGTTGTGGATGATGTGGTACAGTCCAACAACATTTTGTATAAACCTGGAGAGCATCCTGATCATTGTGTTGTCATAAAATACGTTCCCTATGTTGGTAAGTTTAATTATAACATGTTTCCTCACCGTCAATTCTTTGCACTACTTATGAGTCTTTCGATAGGTGATAGCAAGAGAGCCATGGATGAATATACATCTGAAATAATGCTGGGTGGTCACAATACCATCGTGGTGCATAACACTTGTGAAGATTCCTTATTAGCAAGTCCAATCATTCTAGATTTGGTGATCCTGGCAGAACTTTGTTCACGTATCACTTTTAAACAGATGGATTACAAGAACGAGGAGTTTTCAGGATTTCACAGTATACTATCAATTCTTTCATACTTGTGTAAAGCCCCATTGGTGCCGCAAGGAACACCCATTGTGAATGCCTTGTTCAAGCAACGAGCTGCTATTGAAAATATTCTTAGAGCTTGTTTGTCTTTACCTCCAGAGAATAATATGCTTCTAGAGTACAAGATCCGTTTGAATAAAAAACTATAGGATTGTTAGGCATCAAATGCCTATGTGAATCATGGGAAACCAATTGAAAAACAAACTAGTATTTCTAATTATTCCACAGGGTACAAATAAAATGAATATTTGTTCATAATTATAATATATAACAAACAAATAATTGCTTTGTGTCCTAAAAAAATTTAGGATATATTTTTCCACTGAAATTTATTATCGATGTATTTTAACAAATTGAAAAGTCAAAGTATTTTTATTAAACACAAACCATTATTTAAACAAGTATTAAATTTGTATATTTTATTATTACAAAACAGTATCAATTGAATTTATTATATCTCTACTGATGTTTGATCTCTAATATTGTTCCATGTATTTTCAACTATTATAGAATATTCTAGTTTTAGTTTTAGATGAAAACAGAATTGTTACCAAATGAATATGTGAAGCTACTTGCTTTGAAAATATATTTTTATCTTGTCATAGAAAATGTATTTATTATTTTACTCGTTAATGAAAGAATGAATTGATCATTAGATCAAAATCATAAATGCAACAAGTATTTAAGAAAAACTGTTCTTTGGTACCAAAAGAATTGTTCTGTATGATAATCCCACTACTCCTAACAAATACATGATGAGGATCTCTATGTAATTGACTTCTATTAATCTTTGACAACTGAAAGAATATATACTTAATAAAGGTTCTGCTACAATTTTTTATTTAAATATAAAAACCAGTTTTCTCCAAGAGAATCGCAAACATTAAATCTACTAATTTCTCAGTATTAGATAGTATAAATCCTCTCATTGAAATATCAAACTGAAAAGACTAAGGATGTCTTAAGTTCAAAAACAAATAGAAAAGTTATAAACATGAATTTTACATTCTCATAATAGAGAACAATTTATATAAGCTATATGCCAGTACACTTCAACCTTTTATAATTCCATGAACTCCAACTATTTGACACTGTATCTTTCAGAAGCTTCTCTGTATAAATAATTAATATAATTACATCTGACCTATCCTAACTACACACTGCAAAAACAATGTACACTACAAATAACTCTCAGCTGTACAAATTTTAGATATTATGATAACAATACAATGCAGCAAACTTACCACAAATTGAAGGAGATAAAAGTAAAATAGTGAAGGAGCATCAATGAAGATTGTTTCTTTATTAAACAAGTGCAATTCAGAAGACGCGCTACTCTATATGTCCCTCTGGTGACTCAAGAATAAAATGTCTAATGACATCATATTTTATCAATATAAATATTTCAATCGAATAAATAATTTTTTATTAGTAAAATATAAGTAATTAACTTGTATAAAGTGACGTAAAATGATGACATCCATCTGCAGTTCGATGGCCGTTTACTACCTGTGCTTTTTCACCCGTTCAAATTACGTGCCGTATCGCTTCGGCCATTTTCACATAAGCGACGTCAGTCGCTGAAGAGGAATACAGGAAGAACGAAGATACGCAATTTTTCCAAGCGTCGAAATATTGCTAATGGGTGGACACACTGCAATGAATTCGTAGAATCGTTACCGTACGTATTCCATGATTGAATCGTATAATAGGAACTTGCGGATATTCAAAGATAGTCATGAATTCTGGCAGTGTAGAACGCCGAAATAGCATTGAAATAACAAACGCTATGTGCGCCATCTTAGTACGCGCCATCTGGATAGCGCCGTAGAAAAGTTATGGTGGTAAAACATTGAAAAACTTTTGAAAAACCTATTAATTTTCGTGAAATAACATATTGAACAGTGATTATAATAAATATGAAATAATGTGTATTGTTTCTTGATTAGCCTCACTGCGGAATTGGATACGGAACTGATTTACTCAAATGTTTGAAATTCTTAACCTCAAACCTGAGTTAAAATGAGTGTCTCTGAGGAGAATACTGTATATCTCCCCTATGGGGATGTGGAAGCGGAGGATCCTGCTAAAGGTAAATTGGATGAAGCTTGTATCTATGCTGGCGATGAGAAAATGCAAGAGAATGACACTGTGGAGCCTGAAGTTAAAAATTCTACCAAAGATGGTAAATCTCAGTCAACCCAGGAGAATTCAACTGTCTCAGGACAATCAAACCGAGAGAAATGCAAACCCTTGGGCAAGAATTCACCGTCACCTATAAGCGGTTCGGACGCATCAATACAGCCAAGTTTGCAAAGCGATTCCTTATCGAAGAATACTTCATCGAAAGTGCTATCTGCTAAACAAGTAAATGTTGCACAGACATCGAGCACCAAGAATCTAGGTATCATTTTTAATTTGAATAATGTACTTTATGTAGTATAAGCACAATGACAATTATTGTCTGTGCCTCTTTGTAATTGGCTTGTTGCTAGTTTAATGTTATGTAGACTAATATATTTTTAACTTTTGATACAGGTCGTAGACGAGAATCACAAGCTGATTACAGTAAAGCTTCAAGTTCGATGTCTCCAGGACGTTCTGCTAATGTTACTGTACCCAATAATGTGGAAAAGATAACATCACGACGGAATTCTAAGGTAAATAACGCCCAAACTGAAACTGCAAATCTAGAATTACATCATAGTGGAGATCAAGAGAAATTATTAAGTTCCAACGACAATATTAATCTTATACCACAAGAGAAGATTTCTGCAATTAAAACAAATAAATTAACAACTATCTCTCAAGAGAAATCAGTCTGTCAAATAAAAAATATAAATGATTTGAAGAAGGCAACACCACGAGTCAAATTCCTTACGGATGAGCCTAAGAGCTTGACTGAATTCAGGAAGTTACATTCATCTAACACAACAAACCCACCTACGCATTCAATCAAAAAAACAGTACAAACTAAAGCATTGATACTGGAAGAAACTAGACAACAATTAAAGAAGTACTGTCGCACATGCGCCGGTTTGAAATTACCTCTCGTGGATATATTCAGTAAAAAGGGCATGCAGATGCGACTGAATCAGCAAATGAAGCATTTGGAAGTAATTAATGAGCAAGATAGCTTATCAACGCAGATGTGCATGGATTGCATATGTGATTTAAAGATGAGTTACAAATTTTTCATGCAAATTAAAAAGGCTGAGGTTAAACTTAAATCAATTTACATAAGTCTAGCCGATGCAAATGCTAATGAAATAAAGTCTAGAAATTTGAATGCCGATAAAATACCAATATCGGCACCATCTTGTACCATCAAGGAAGATCCTGATAGAAGTACAGAATCATTAAGAGACTTACTCTCCGGTGCTAACGAAGTTGACCTGGACGAAAGTATACCAAAAATATCAGCTATATTCTCCCTGCAAGACTTACAAGAAACCCCCAAGTCAAGTGACGATATGAATTTTGAAATAAATATAAAAACCGAACCGGAAGAGCACGAAGACTACCCACCATTCAATCAAAGCGACGACAACGACTCTATAGAAGAGTTTGACCCAGAGGATCCACCTTTTCAAGTTGACAGCTCAGATACCGGCGAATCTGAGGATGAACTGGAGAGTCGTAGATTACAGAATTTCAGAAATTCTCAAATTGTACAAACACAACAAACTACAGAATTGGCAGCTTCCATCGGCAAGTCTAATGCATCTTCAAGCAACCCACCTGGACAAGATTTTAAAAAGGATAACAAACCGATGATCTACAAGTATGATACTCTTTATAAATCCTACGTCAAGGTGGATACTTTGGAAAAAGACGAAGCTCAGTCCAATACAACTGACACTTTGAAGAGCAAAAACGATAGTGAAAATCATGGACATGTAAGAGAAGGACAGACACAACCTAACATCTTGAAGAGGAAGTTACCACTTCTAATAAAAAAGGAACCGCACGCTGATACAGACATCAGTAGCGATGCTCTGGATATTCTGAACTCTTGTGGTGGTCTGAAGGATTCAAAGATGCAAAAATTAAATGTACAAAATGCTCTGAACATTGGATCTCCCGAAGAGGAAGGAATAATGTACGTGACGGTGAAGGGATCAAAGCCAAATGAATTGCTTCTTGTAAAAGTGAAGAAGATGGACAAAAATATTGATAAGAAAGATGAAAAGTCTTTCGGTAAGAAAACCGTGGACGTTAAGCCCGTGGATAAGATTTTAAAGAAATACGAACATTTTACTGGTAAGGAGAGAGAATTGTTTCCTGAGAGATTTAAAAAACCTGATATAAGGGAACAAATCATTGAAGAGCAGATCGAAGAGTACAAGAAGAAGCGCGAGAAGGTTTTGGGCGGTACTGCTGTGGGGTTTCCAAACGCCCTGAAACTTGAAGATGGTCAAGTGCGTTTTGTTAAGCAAAATGATAATCAGATTCTTCGGCGTTCTTTGTCCACTGATAGTAATTTGATGATAAAGAAAGATTCTGTCAAGGGAAACGAGGTTAAGAAACCTGATGAAGTGGATCTAAAGGATGTGCTTGAGTTAACAAGAACTTTGGAAGACAAGAGTCCAGATGATAAGACTTACGTTAATACGGAGGAGTATCTGTCGCGTTTAGCAAAATTGAAACAAAAGTGGGAAGAAGCAAAGAAGAAGAAGGAATCACTTCAAAAAGAACTTGATCAATCATACACCGAAGGCAATATGGAGAAACTTGCAAGGATTCTGGGTGAACGTGAACAAAATCTACAGGACTTTCAAGATTACTTGAAACAAAGGAAAATTGTTATCACGAGGCTTAAGGATGAGGATATCATTTCACTTTACGAGGATAGAAATAATACTACTCTGAAGAAGAGTCTTCCTGATTTAATAGATGAGACCCAACCGGTGGATTATATACCAGAAGAGAATTTTCTGGAGTGTGATTATTGTCCTGAAGCATTTGCTACGAAAGAAGCATTGGAGGAACATTTGAAGAGCCACGACTATAAAATAATGCACTATTGTGAAGATTGCATGGAAGAATTCCCAACAAATAAAGCAAAGAGGAATCATAACATATCTTGCTTGAAAAAGCTTATCTGTAAGTATTGTGACTTCATGCTGGATTCCAAAGGGAAGAAGAGACAGCACGAACAAAAACATTGTGACAGCATGGATGGACAGTTATGTGACGTTTGTGGTGAAAAATTCAAGCATCAAGGTACCCTGGATCAACATATAAAAACTCAACACATGAGTTGGGAGAAGATTTTTCAATGTCCCAAGTGTCCCAAAAAGTTTGCATTTAAACAGAAATTAAGTTTTCATTTAAAATCGGTGCACACTACTTTGCGTGCTTACTTGTGTGAGGATTGCGGAGCAGACTTTAAGAATCCTGCTAGTCTGAGACATCACAGAATACGAAAACATCAGCCTGTGGGTAATAAACGTGAGTGTCCGGTATGTCACAAGTTAGTACCATTTTACAGTCTGTCGAAGCACATGCATACTCACAAAGCTTACACAATACAGTGTCCGCACTGTGATAAAATGTTCAAAAATAGTTCCACCTTAAAGCAGCACGTAAGAATACATGAAGATCAAAGACAATTCAGATGTGACACCTGTGGTGTTGGATTTAACAGAAGGGATGGCTTGAGATTGCACATGCGAGTCCATGAGAAGACAGACAGCAGAGGCCTGAAGGAGTGTTCTTGTCAGGTATGCGGAGAAAAGTTCCCTAACCACTCCATGCTTGTCATCCACAGGAACAGAGTGCACAAGGATGGCAGGCAATATACCTGTCATATATGTAACAGATCTATGATTTCTACGAGATCACTGGAATGGCATATGTCTCATATTCACAACGAGTCACTACCAGGAACACAAAAAGTTGATGGTGAAATCGGATCTGAAAAAAAAAGGGTGACCTGCTGTCACTGTAACAAGACCTTCAAGACAGAAATGATCCTAAGGACACATATTAAGAATACACATATGGAAAAGGACCCACTGAAATGTACAGATTGTGAAGAGACATTCACATCTGATATAAGATTGAGGCATCATATGATGGTTATTCATAATAGACTCGAAGGCACTTTAGAATGTCCACATTGTCCTAAAAGGTTTGTTAATCATCTTAGACTGAAAACTCACATGATATCCCACTCCGAGGAAAGACCTTACACTTGTGAGATATGTGGATTTAATCTAAAAACTAAAATACAGTTGATCAAGCACCATCAGAATAGGCACAGCGATGAGAGACCCTTACAATGCAGATACTGTCCTTGGAGGTGTAAACAAGTTAGTGCCCTGGTCTGTCATGAAAGAACTCATACGAATGAACGGCCCTACTCTTGCAGTGTATGTAGACAACGATTCAAATACCTGGGTGACAAGAACAAACATGAGAGACGACACGAAAGTCTTGGTGGTTCAGGTTTCAAGAGAATAGTGGCTGGCAGAAATATTAAACAAATAAAAGTTCAAGAGGAAGAGACATCCTCTTCGCAAGACCCAGAAGATTTTGATCAGGGTCAGCCATCGTTGCATACGGAAGAGGAATATAGTTCAAAGTTCGATGATGACCAAATAATCAAGTATGAAGCACAGGATATCGAAGAAGAATCCTATGAGCAGAGTTACGACCCGGTAAGTTTTCTATTTTAATTTCCAAAAATATCACTGTTGCTGCTTCAATTATTTTTTTATGAATATTGTTTGATGCAGGAATACGAAGAGACTTCAAGGGAGGCCTCTGACGCAGCTGAAGTAATAATGAGTATGGAAGATACAACAGTGTACACAGAAGAAGTAACAGCGGACAATATTGAAACTGCTGAGATGATAGCCGATGAAATGATGACAAGTCAAATTCTACAATCAGGTACCGTAGTTCATTTACAACAGCAGGATGATTCAGGAAAGATTCAGGTAATACCTGTAATGTTATCGTTGCCTGATTTGACCGATAGCAATGCAGAGGTTAATCTGGCAACTGCTTCAATCATGTATAATAATTGAACACAGTTGAATTGTCACAATGTTGTAAATTTCTGTGTCACACGTGAAAGAACTAGAACTCTTGAGAGTGAAGTGTATTAAAAAATTTGAACTTGCCGAAGCTCCCAGTTTTACAAAGGAAGAGTTTAATTACATTCCTCTAATGAATGAGATCAGAGCCGTATCTAACTTTGCCCCGGAAGAGTTTTATGTGCGTTGGTATACTTAATCTTGAAGAACTGATAAAAGAAATAGGATGAGGTCACTAAAGAAGTATATACGAATAATTGTAATATACAAACTAAACGAAGTGTGTTGCACTTTGATAATTCTATTCGAGCCACATTCTGTCAATGTGTTCTATAAGGATCACTCGATGAATATATTTGATTCTCAACATGTTAATTGTACCTCAAAGGTATTTGCCTGGGACATTTGTCAATAGAAATTGCATACCAGAAAAATAAAATGAGAACTGAGATATCAGCAATGAGGAGAACCTTCTAATCGTGAAGCTAATTGACAGTTACTTGGAGAAGGGTAACCTATAAATTATTCATTAGAACATAAGTCGTTTGACTGTGCGCAGTAAGACGTTTGTAAATTGAAGGATTTCTTGAAAAGCATAGAGAAAATTACATTAGACCATAAAATGGGATCCTGATAGACTCATTTAGTTTAGTCTTTGTAATATTTTTCCTGTTTGGAATCCTTGATCAATTATTTGCATAGGGAGGTGCAACGTACTTCTGTACGATATACAAGATAGCACATTTATATATATAGAAGTTTATAACTTTCTTTCTAATCATGGATTTCTCTTTGCTTGATTGTCATAAATGATACTTCTTTCTATTTTCTTTCCTTGGATATTTGAAACGAGAATTATAATGCAAGTTTGCATACATGCATATAATTGATCCTGATATCAGGTTGTCTTTATACTTAAGTTCTGTTAATGACAATAGTCCACATAGTAAAATAATATTTTTTTTGTTATTATGCCTTGGCAAATATCAATAGTTTACGGACTAAAGAGAATTGCCTGTTAAACAATTCGATGTACATTAGGATAAACTTTATGTACTTGTAAAGAGAATATGCTGCTGTGGCATTAATAATTATAGTGAATTATGCATACATACATACATACTTCTTGTTCTATTTTATTAGATAACGTTTGTCTTTCTTTTCTTTCTCTTATCTTTTTTTAATCTGTACTCCATCAGCACTGTATTGCGCCAATAAAATATTTTAAATATCAGACGTCTTTTAATCCCGTCAGGAATCGTGAGAAGAAGAAAGAAGAAATTTTTGTAGTTAACTCTTTCTTTGATTCGTTGAAAATATTAAGAAACGACTTATATACATAATTTTCTATTAAACATATCGTTTCTGTATTAAATATCCTAAAGACCATTCATTATATTACAATAAAAGTTTAGAATACCCATTGGTAATATTTGATTACATATAATACGTTCACAATTAACTAATTTATAGATATATTGATAAATTATTTGAACATTCGATCGTGATATATATGCTCATAAAATACATACAAAATATAACTGTTCCATATTTGCCATTCCATCATGATCAAATAATACTATTGATCATCGCATTAAAAAATTAATACCAAAGTTTTGTTGCATCGACTATTACAAAGCTTTGGAAATATAAGAAGCTCCATGTGCTATTATGTTCTTGTGTTAATAGTATATATGTAAATATATATATACTATTCAATAGTTTACAAGCTAAAAAGAATTGCCCGTATATATATAACATCTCTAACAATGAGCCTTCGCTCTACCTAGTAATGCCATCATTAATTCCAAGTGTTAATGTAAATGACAAGTGTTGGAATGCTGTACAAGGAGTAATAATTTTTACCATTAAAAAATATTCATTGATTAAAAAGATATGGATTCCCGTGCGCTAAGTAATAGTTAAACGTATAATTTCCGCGCTAAGAACTCCAATTGTCAGGCTCTATGAGAGATTCATTTAGTGTAAAATAATCATTAATTTTTACTTAAACTCTGGTAATATTCGGCTAATACTTTCCAAGCTTTTGGCGGCATAAAGCCGTCAGGTGGTTTCTCACCGGACTTGGCTAATCCTATAATAAAATATAATTAATTAATTACAATTATACCTTTCAATTATGAAATTAATTATTTAACAGGCTATTCGTATTACCTCGCATTCTTGTGCCTGATATAAAGTCAAAGTCTTGCTTGCGTTCTGGATCAAAGAAAGCCATACGCTTGTTCTTAGTATCATAAGCAGCAACTCTAAAGGGAATGATTTCGAGGCTTTGTAGACCTCTCGCCATTGTGAGAACCCTGGCGCCGTGACTGGGATCGTAGAGGTTCCCGTCAGGGGTTGCTTTCTTGTTAGGATGCGGCATACCTGCTGGGTCTCTGCCAACTATGTAGAAATTGGCACCAGCATTCATTCTTGACTTTGCATGCCACTGTACCTGGAAACAAATTTATAGTAATTTATTATTATTCAAATGTCTATGTGATATTATTTTCATTAGAATGATAGGACCGTAGGCATGACATACCTCTATCGGTCCAGCGTACATCATTGGGCTGGGAAATATAGCTAAGAGAGTAGAATCTGGATGTAATACTCCTTCATCAAGAACAGCCTTATGCTGTAATATCCTAGTGTCCAGAGGAACGTCATCGTCCTTGGTCCAGCCTCCAAGAGGATGCAGCAGAAGAATAGGATTCTTAAATCCTCTCTCCTCTAATAGACGTTTTCTTGTGTCCTGAAGATAAGTATGAATACGCGAACAATTTTTAACAAGGATTGTATAGATGAAGAGGAAAGGGAAATACGTTTTACCTGCATAAGAAGAGCATGTCCATTGTGAATTGGATTTCTAAGCTGAAACGCGAAGACTGCATCAGCACCCATTTCACGGCATTTCTTTCTAATCTGATTAGGGGTTAATCTGTAATCATCAAGACCATCGTGCCATTTAATTTTTTCTAGAACTTCAACATCTCCACCGACTAACCAATCACCAGAGTCATAGATCATCTTTACGTAAGGATGACCTAGATTTGTGGTACCAAATTGCCAGGCACACCGTTCTTCTTTTCTGTGAAAATAAAATTCTGGCCTCCTCAGTATAGCAAGTGATTGACCTTTACGTTTTAGAGTTATTGCTGAAAGTCCTTCTAAACGATTCTTGTCCGCAGTGCTCACTGCCAATACTATTGGTACTGATTGATTCACTTCGGTGCCATCTTCGATAAGACACTTAAGATGTTGAGTCTAAAAGTAAATGAAGGATTCTTGATAATCCTGATTACTTTATCGAGTACAGTGGGACTTTGATAACTTGAACTTCTTTAAGTTAAAAACCTCTATAAGACTACGAATCTTTGAATTTTTTAATGCTTCACTTCTATAACTTGAAAACACTGATAGACTGAAACTACGATAACTCGAAGCATATTTGGTTTCCCTTAAAATTCAAGTTATCGAAGTTCCACTGTATTGTCTTCACATAAGTCTGTAAATGCTTTACCTGTAACAATTGATTTTCACGCATAAATCCTGTCAGAGGTGCTGCCCATCCTTCGGCTAATACTTGAAGCCACTGTACATCTATCTCATTTATTTCTACACTCTGAAGAGTTTCCGCTTCCGCTTTAGCTGAAGCTGCTCTGGACTCTGATACAAAGAGTTCACGTATAGGAGCACCTGACTTTGGAAGAATCGGAATGATACAATGTTCCTCTAAGAGATCGATGACAGTGGATGCCGACTCCTCCAATGTACAATTCTCAGTAGTGACTATTAAATCTGGATTAATTGGTCTCTCATACTTTTGATCAATTCCAGTAAATCCTTTTATTGTTCCTTGACGAGCCTTCTTATAAAGTCCCTTGGTATCTCGTGCCTCGCATACATTTAGAGGAGTGTCGATGAACACTTCGAAAAATGGTAAATCCGATTCCTTGTGGATTTTTCTTGCCATTTGTCGATCTTCTTCAAATGGCGACACGAAGCTACACAAACAAATCTGACCACTGTCTGCAAATAACTTTGCCACTTCTGCAACTCTTCTTATGTTTTCTGTACGATCTTCTTTGCTGAAGCCTAGATTTTTGTTCAGTCCAGTTCTTACATTATCACCATCCAAGCCATAGGCTGCTATTCCTCTGTCAACCAAGAAAGCTTCTACTTGGAACGCTATTGAAGTTTTACCAGCACCAGAGAGTCCTGTTAACCACACAGTGCATCCACGGAATCCACGCACCATACCAATGGTCTGTCCACGTTTAGTCCTTGATACATGATGAGCCTGGACTGAGACATTTGTGCAAGTCTGTAAAAGAAATGAATCAATTGTCTTTTATTAATTTTATAATTAAACCATATAATTTCTCATACGATGATCATAAGCTTCGTTAAAATTCTTTATAAGCCTTTGTCTTCTTTCTCTGATGCGGACTATATGTTTCAGGAAATTTGAATTGACCATAAGCATAATATTCATTTCCTTAGCGTATACCGTTATCTATCATTACCATACGCCTGAAGATATGTATCATATCAATTTTCGTTCGGGCTTTCAACGCTAGCATAAAGTCATCAATTTACTTTGCTACTAAATTATAGGACTCATGTAACATATTCACCTCGGTTCTAATGTAAAAACTAGTTAATTTTATGCTGCTTGTAATTTCTACCTCTTTCCCGTATTTTATAATACATAATGTAATCGATTCTATACATTGCATATGGACTATACGGTAATCGACGAATTCACTGTTATTTTAGGAGTACAGTTAACTCTTCTGAGAGCATAGTCAATTAGTCAAGAACGCAAAATGAAGCCAAGGCGTACACGTACCAAAGATATGAAAAAAGCCAAACAAAGAAATACTTCTACATAAGCGTGATTCCTGGGTAAATACAAGTTTATATAGTTAACGTTTCGAATGTTCTAATGGTGCTGCATTTATTAGAAAATTAATTTTATTTCAGCCAGAAACTTTCTATTTTCGAGATACGATAACAGGAGGCCTCCTAAATATAATTTGAGCTTATTTAATAATTTAAAATGTACTAGGCAATATTTCGTTTACATCGTATCTATAAAATAGATTGGAACATTTTTTCTTGCGCTATCTTTTCGCAATATTAACATTCAATTTATACGGTTGTAGTAAATTCGTAAAGACATATAATGCTGATAGATTGACTTGGTCAAGCAGCGCTATCGCAAATACTAAACTGAGAATACAATAACGCTTATCGTTCAATTTTTAAAATTGATATTCTAGTTATCACTCCATGGCGGATGTAGATGCATCCAAGCACTTTATAATTACAAAACCGAAGGAATCTATTGTTGCCTGAAGGAGTATATCATTTTTATATAACTCCGTTCGGATTAAAATATAGATAATAAAAATTAACTTCAAAATTGCAGCGGCCGAAAGAGCGCTCAACTTATGTTGTTTTGATCAATGAGCTTGTTCCGATTAATAGCGCTTTAAAATTTATCTAATAATTAATCAGTTAAATTATTATGGGAAAATCATATTAATTGACATTACTTACCGTCATTAATTTTTTATTTGGTGCTTCTCTTGATACCTCAGACATAGTGGACGTCTTATTCCTTATGGTTTCTATGTTTTTCACGCTCTACGGGTCTTAATATTTAGACTAGCAGTGATAAAACACGTGGTCGAATGATAACAGAACTGTGTAGAAGTGGGGGATGAACACGTTTGGCTGATACTGTACTGTTTCAAATCATTATTCATTTAGAATTAAATCTAAATCAGCTGCACGACGGTCACTGATAGTTGGTCACTTTGCGACTCCCTGATGACACGCCGCTGAAATATGCTGGCGCCATCGTGTGTCAAAAATACAGCGTTTACAAGCAGAAGTAGGATTTGTTCCTTTACAATTGCGCAACTCCAAGCTAACCAATGTTTCCTCTGCTTAGAAATGTTTATATTTATTATTGGATAACGGACAGAATTGTTTGTTTAAAAGAATGCGGGAAATTGTACTTCAACTGCATGGATGATAGTACTCATGGATCTTATAGGAGCATCTTTTATTCACACCTTTAAAATAATCTTGACAGAAACTCCAACTCTATTATTCTTTATGGTACGGTTGCATCGAACACCTTTTCTTTACACGACGCTTTGATCTTTTTGAATTCTTGTAAAGTTCATTTTGAGGAAGCACATCGAATCGCTGGGAAATTACATTTTCTACGCAGCACAACTGACTCTTCGGATCATTAGAGTTATAGTATACCGATGCTCCTATTCGCAAGAAACTGGTAGATTCTCTTGAATAATATACAGAATATCTTGGTTCTAGAATGTGACCAAATACATCATCTATTGATCCTAAGAAGATGTAATTGATATTATCAAGATCCTGTGAGTCTGGATTGCATAGGTATAGAGGAGTACTAATGTTCAATATAATTGTTAACTGCGGCTGAATTATTACCACTCCCAATGTATTTAATATAGATGTTATTTCTCCTGCACATTTCTTCATATCATTTTGTTTTGAACATCCGGGATGAATGCTTAGTTTTTCAATTAGAGGTATCAGTTGGTTTTTTTTCCTCTTATTTCTCCTTGCAGCTTTTGACCAAAGTGTATTTATCTGCAGTTTCTCGAAACAATGACTTATATTGCTGCTTTAAACAGTACAATGCACACAAATACCCAATAGTAAATAAAATTCTTACTTAAGAGAATATAATCTTACCTCTCTATATCATTACAGTTAAGATCCTTTTCTATTATTTGGTTGTTACTTGAAACTTCTTTTGCAGAATATTTATCATGAGTATAGTTTTTATTGGTGGATGAGCGAATTGTTTTAGTGTCATTCCATGTATTAATGGCATTCATAATTATTCGATTTATATTACTTCTCTAAATTTAACAAATAAGAAGAATTATTGCAATAAACACGTGCCATTAGAGGAGGAATAGTTTTAACTTATGGAAAAAAAAGTTTTGAAGAAAGGCATCTATTTAAAAGTGTCATCAATATCCGGTATACCTATAACAGTGCGCGAAAATCAAACTGAATCAAACTCATACAGTGTATATATAACCTGAAAACTATCGTTCAGTTAATTAATAGTTATTTTAGTATTTAATACATCATGTTTAGGACATTACATTATAGCAATAGAATTTACGGAATATGTAGAATACACGGCGAATATGGAAAACTTCTAAAGCAGAATTACAGCAGCAAGGTAATCAATTTATTATCATTGAGGTTAACAGGTGCTTCATTAGTGTGGTATTTATATTGTTATAATGAATTAACATTGCTTTTTTGAAGTTATAGACAAAAATAGTTGAAGAATTTTTACATTGTAGTCATAAACTATCATAGTGTACGATTTTATAACATAGGATACAAAGTTATTCGATTCTAGTTATATAATATTAGACCAATATTAATGGTATATAATCTTGTAGCAGAACATTACTTATCCAGAGAGAATATTCTCTGGAATTCAACCCACAGGTAACATGCATTTAGGAAATTATTTGGGTGCCATACAGAAGTGGATCGAATTGCAAAATTCTGGGAAGAATGTTATATGGAGTATTGTTGATCTTCATTCTATAACATTGCCACAAGTAAGATACATATATAATGAATAGTTATTTATTAATACACAAAGAATTTGTTTACAGGATTCTATAGAATTGAGACAAAATATACTTAAAATGACAGCAACGTTGTTGGCGTGTGGAATAGATCCAGAGAAAAGTATTTTGTTTCAACAATCTACCGTTTCAATGCATGCAGAATTGAGCTGGATTCTTGGTTGCAATACAACCATGCCTCGGTTGGGACAATTGCCACAATTTAAAGAAAAAAGTGAAAAAGTCAAGGAAGTACCTCTGGGCTTATACATTTACCCTGTTTTGCAAGCTGCAGATATATTACTTTATAAGTAAACCTAATGTCATTAATCATTTCAAGGATAAAGACAGAGGAGAATTGAATATATGTCTTTCAGAGCAACGCATGTACCTGTTGGTCAGGATCAAGTACAGCATTTGCAATTGGCCCAACATTTAGCACACACGTTCAACAGAAAGTTTAAAGAAACATTTCCAATACCTCGTGCTCTTGTGAACCGTAAGCTTAATTAATATTTTTAATCCTTGACTTATTTCAGTACGTTATGCATGGTTTGTGGTTCTTTAATTTAGAGGATACCAGTAGTAGATTAAAGTCTCTAAGGGATCCAACAAAGAAAATGTCAAAATCAAGCAATGATCCAAAAAGTCGATTGGAATTGACAGATGAGCCAAGAGTATTGTTGAATAAAATAAAAAAAGCTGTTACAGACTTCACTTCTACAGTCACTTTTGAACCAGAGACCAGACCAGGTGTATCGAATCTTATTGCCATACATTCGTTACTTAGTGGGAAGTCTCCTGAAGAGATTTGTAAGGAAGCTGAAAATGTTGATACTGGAGAGTAAGTTTGTTTTTTATACATATAGGAATTTCTCACTTTTTGATAGTTTTTAATCATAAAAAAATCTTTCAGGTATAAATTCGTTGTAGCTGACGTGGTCATTGAAAAATTGACTCCAATTAGAGAACGTATAAATCAGTTAATTAAAGAACCCCAGTATTTAGAGAAGGTTTTAAGCGACGGTGCGGAAAGAGCTACGTCCATTGCTGTGAATACTTGGCTAGAAGTCAGAAATAAAGTGGGATTAGGCAATAATGCATTAGTCACAAATATGCTAGAATTACAAAGAGCTGCTAGTAGAAGGAAATGATAATTCATGAATTCTTATTATACAATAAACAATTTATTTATACAAAGTATATCACTTCATGTCGATTACTATTTTGCCGCGCAAGTGTCCTAGCGATACCCGTTCGTAGGCTTTTGGTAGTTCTTGAAAAGGATAAACCTTTTTAACGACTGGTACAAGCTGTAAGTTAGAATATTAAATAGTGAACTATTAACTGCTATTTAACTCATATTTACATAGCTGTCTTCCTTACTTTTCCATTTTCTACAAACTCTTGAATCATGTTGAGACCCTCCGATGAAGGTGTGAAAAACGCCCATTTTAGCGTACTCTTGTTTTCTGCTTTCGGAAGATTATGTTTACAGAAATCACTAATATTTCTAATCATTCCACCGATCAAACCGTGCTCATCCAAATTTTTTAGAAGAGGAGAATTTAATGTTATGTAACTTTCATGTTGATATCCTTTGGCTTTGGCCTGTTCGATTCCTTGATTGCAACAATCCAAAATTATGTCGTACCTACAAATATATACAAAAATTAAAATACCTTTATCTTTTTATCATTTTTTTTTTTAAATTAACTTACGGGCCTTCTTCAAATATCTTTCTGTCTGCATCATCTTGCTTGTAATCTATGACTACATCAGCACCCAATTTTTTCAAAACGTTTACTGCGTCGCTGCTACACGTTGTTATTACCTGAAATCGTATGAAGAGCCAAACACTTTTTAAATAAATATACTTAAATTCACAAAAAATGGATAGCTTGTATGACAAGATACTAACATGCATGTTCCATGCCTTCAAGAGTTGTATAGCTAAAGTGCCTACGCCACCAGATCCACCCAAAACCAACATTCTTCTGTTCATCCTAGTGGCGATGGAAGTTTTATAAGATAAGCCACCACACCACCATAAGGCAGACCACGCAGTGAGGCCTGCATATAATATACTGGCTGCTTCAATGTATGACAAGTTTTCAGGTCTTGGATTTACCTTAAAGAAGTATTATATTCATATAAAAAATTATATTCTAATACATTTTCAAATACTATCATTACCATACTGTTATCAACAACAACGTGACTGGAATGGCATCCTTGCTGTTCTATCGAAACAACACCCCAGACTTTGTCGCCCAACTTGAGTCTGTCCCCAACACCATGACCCTTTGAAATAACCACACCAGAGAAATCCCTACCCATAATCAAAGGAAACTCAATACCTGAGCTATTGATATTATTCACATTCTTTGCTTTGCGCATAAGATTCAAAGCCATAGCACCGTATCCTTCTGAAAAAATATGTGATTATAATACAAAGTTGTGATATGAAATTCTCATTTTACATACTCATCATAGCCACGTCAATTGGATTGACACTAGAAGCTTCAACTTTGATTAAAACTTCTGTCGGTTTTGTTATAACTGGCATCCTTACAGTAGACAATTTTAGTTCATCCAAATTGCCATAAGAATGTATCTGCCAAGCTTGCATTTTATCCTCTGGATTTTCCTTGTACTTCACTGACAACCTAGCCAAATATCGTAGCTGAGAAGCCCGTAAAACAGACTTCCTGTTGAACACCCTAATCCCAGTGCTCCACATTTCTTCAGGATAAATAAATACCCTACAATAAATCCAGGCCAACGTTACGATAGTAAGGTTATGTTATGTTATATTATATATAGTATTTTATAAGTTACGCACAACGAGGTAGAGCGAGTAGCTAATAGAAAGCGCAGAGTATAATTAAGAATTTGGAAACTATAAAGTAAACTAGAACATATGAAATTTAATTATGAAATTACAGATTTCATGATTTTAATAAACTGCATAAAGTTGCAAGCGAATTCCTGAGTAGATACTAGTTGGCTCGTCTACTGTCCTCTTTTTTATGTTAACGCAATAGATATTTCAGTTACTCCCATTCTATAAGAATCATGCATTTATTTTTCTATTTACATAATCAAAATGCATCAAAGAATCCTGTATGAAATCATACCTATAAATTTAAACCGATCAACTATACTAATTTTGTAGACTGCCATGTTAGTTGACATTAGCGAACTCTTCATCGGGTAGCGCCAACTTTCAAAGTGTAAGTGCCAGTTGACAAGTAGAATAATTCCTTGCGTATTTAAAACCCTTAACGCCATTATAAGCTTACAAAGACTTATGCAAAGATAACATCAGTAGCAGAATTGTCCGTAATACTTGAAAAAATGTTGAAATCTATGTAATCTAGAGAAGTTATCAACAGGTAGGTATCACGTAGTTTCTATTTTCAAAGTGACAATCAGACATTTTTTTTTTCATCGGCATCCCACTTTGCAAACGGAAGTGAATGGAACAGCTGTATGCAGATTCCAGGTAAGAAATAATCTCGAAAGATCTATCCAATCCATGATCGCATCTATTCTTAGAGTATCCTAATATCCGTAGATCCTAAAATCCTGATGAAGTGTAGAAATGTCAAAGGAACGAGGATGATTTCTTCTTCAAGGAGGACATAGAAGGTCTGTCTTTTGAGACGGTTGCAATTTCAATATGCATCCGAATGACGAACGTTTTCTCTCTTCATGTGACAGAGTACGATGGTAATAAGCTAGAGGAAAAGGCGACGAGAATGAGATGGACGTGGGGCTAGTGTAGAGTGTAGAGTGCAGAGTGGTACGACGCGACATAGGTACTATATACATATATGTAGCTAGCTGTATACGATAGGTTAGAATAGAAGGATGACGACGAGGAGAAGGAAGTGTAGAAGGTTAGGGGTTGGTTTTCGCGAGGATGGCGTGATAGTATAGGGGATGCGCGAAATTCTCTCCCTCTTTAAACTCTCCGGGTAAACGTAGAAGAGCGCAAGTCCCGGATCGATCGTTGATCGCCATGGTTACGCCTGGATATAGGCACGAACCACCCCATCCGCCTCACGGTAAGTCGAATACGTTGAATTTACAGGGGAAAAACTGGGAAAACGTTGAGGAATCCGCCCCGATCTCTATCGGGCCGATCGTAGGGGCGTGGATCGTTTCGCGATCGGCTCCAGGAGTGTCGTGAGTTTAATACGTTGTGTAAAAGAGTGTCGAACTGCATGGGCGCATCACGGGCGCAGCAGGGATATCGACATTTTCGGCTAGGGGCGCATTCGGGGCCAGGCCTTCCCCGATCTGCAGTATCCATGGCTACGTGGGAGATGAATTCACGCGAAAGTACGGCGATGCCGTAACCGGGAAAACGTTGTCGAGAGTGAACTTGGCCATCTTTAAAATTTGAATTAACGTACCTTAACGGTTCACATACCCTTTGAGAGTCCTGACGCGATTTCTTATCCGGAGCTACGGTGGGTTCACAGAGTGTGATGTTGTGATTTTTTGACAAGGGTGGAGAGTACCATTTTACATCCTTTATTATTTTATGTTTAATCCTTTTTTGTCTCTTTTAATTCACTACGGCTCTCTCTAAGGAAGCCAGCAATACTTTGGCGGTTTTTCCTCCGGTTCTTGTCTCTGCGCGATGTTCTATGTTGTTGTGCATCATCCCTGTGTCGCGTTGTGTCGCCTCTTCAGTTTACACAAACTTTTGAATGAGGATCAACCCTTAGTATCCGGTATAAATAAGTGAGAGAAAGTGTGAATTTGTCAACCCCCAAGCGGAATTATTCCAACACTCGTGGTAAAGTATCTCTGCGCATTTTCATTATTCAATAGAGAAATGCTTTACGATTCCTTAAAGGGTATATCAAAGTAATTCTCACACTTATACTTTACTTACACGTTACTTAACAGTGTCCGACTGTCTGATTTCAATCCATTATGGTGTCTAGTTTCTAGTATATTTTTTTTTTATAGAAAAATCGATTATTCCTTCATTCCCAGGAGACGATGCTTCTATACTTATTCCCTACGTTACAATCCACTAAACTGACATATTGTCTACCAGCCGGTAACGTCTGCTTCTCAGGATCCTGGAGGCTCTTGAAAAAACGTACTAATAGAATTTCTTCCATTTATTTAAAGTACTTATCAAGGCCGACGTAGGGATACCTTTAAAAGTCGCTGAGCCGTGCTAGAATTGTGGATACACAACCCCAGTTTTATTGTAGTATCAGACTCGTCACGATATCGTTCATTGATTCAAATAAAATTCGGGGCGAATGCACCGTGGTAAAACAAGCAAATCAAAATATACAAATATACCCAGCTATAGTATACGTGAGTTTTATAACTATAAATATATAATAGAAACGTATATTAAAAAACAAATGATAAGCGAAATATCTAATCCGAATGATCTTTGATATTATATCATGAAATTGCGTTGCATCGTATCGACAAGCGAAGGAGCCGGCATCTACGTGTGCACGGTACCCGCCCATGTCGTGAAGTCCTCCTCCCGAAAAGGGTCCATTTGGGTCGAAGATAATGTGGACGGAACGAGATAAAATAAAGTAGGAAAGAATGGCGTATACAGAGAGGATGGATAAACAATGTGGATCCGCCTAAGGAACCTATCGAGGTTTACCTTTTGCAATATTCACGTTTAGGAGGTGATAGGTAACCGCATTCCAGGGTAGGAGGAGGAGGAGGGGAAGGGGTTGTTCGAAATCGATATAGTGTTTAGGAAGGTCTTTTCACCCACAACCATAGGTACCTACTTTACCCTAGCTCGTAATCAGAACCCAAGCCTGCCACTGGCTTCCTGTCTACCACGTTCACTCACTCTTTGCCCTCTATTAGATCAACTGCCTCTACCTCAGCATCTTCCTCTACGTGGCTGCGATGGGATCCTCATATAGATACTACCTGGGAACGTAACAACCGATTGATGGAATTATCTCTTGGATGCTTTAAAGAGGATTTCTGATCTGGACCAGAGGCTGACTTGGTTCGTTCGTCCTTTGCCTCAGTTCAGTCACCCCTGGCTGCGTCAACATCACTCTTCATGCTTGGATGACGTACACTCTCTTTTTATATATTTATTACTTTTTTTAGGAAATCTTTTTTTTATGTATCATTCTACTTACACTTTATTAATATTGTTCGATAGGCACGTGCATTGTGAAGGGAAAGTACCCTTGTTGGAAATTAACCCTTATTACCCTTCGGTTGTTGATACTCTGTCTCCTGTACTCTTCAGCATCTGGTGATGGTCTGTCTTCAGAGATCTAGGATTTGGCGTTCTCTTTCATAAGGGTGGAAACGACGTCGCGTATTTGGAGAATGAAATTACTTTCCAGAAGCGTTATAAAAATAGTTTTAGTAGGGGTTCGTAAATCGGATGGGACGGCTTCCTGTTCAATAGGGTAAATAAAATGGAGGGAGTCTCTAAGGGGTTGGCGTTCGCCAGGGTGGACTGAATGAAAATCAATTAAATGCAATTAAGCTGAAATTCGAATTGGTCTGCTTTGAATCGACAGCGTTGATGACTTTTAACGTGACTCTAACATTTCAGGCATTCGATTTGCATTCCTGTAGTTGGATAGCGAATTCTTCATCCTGGAGACCTGGATATGACTTGTGATGTTTTTCTCATATTTCATGAAAGTCATATTGCTTCTCCTGAGTCTCAATCTCAATACTCTGGATCTGTGACCTGAGTGAACTGGTCTTGTCGCTTGGTTCCATGTATTTGACCCTTACCACCGGTTTGTGTAGGAGGATGCACCAGGATGTTATTATTACTTGAGAGTAAAAAGAAGCAAGAGCAGCTATGCTGTCGCAGATGACTTTCTATCACTGTAAATGTACCCCAGAAACTTATTAGCCAATGATGGAGTCAAAGTAGGTGTTGAATGGGCGATAATGGTAAACGGTATTAAAAAATTATATCTTTGTTAAAAATATTTATTTAAAAATATTTATTTTAACACAAGAAAATATCTGTTCGCAGCGATGATGCCACGGAGAAGCTGATAATCTCAGGAGGCAGCAATGATGTGACAATAAAGATATCTTCTTCTGTTCTCTGATCGGGGACCACTCCCTGTTTACAGTGCTTCCCAAGAAACCAAGAAAACGCAAGAAAAAGAAAATAGACTCACCGAACAGGTGATAGCTTCGGTGCCAAAATCGAAAATTAAAATATACACAGTGTCAAAGAAAGAGAGCGTGATACGGAAGAGATATCAGTGGATTGTAATAACAGGAACCGGAAGAGACTCGCAGAAACGTAAGGTCAGGAATGTATTAAAAAAAAAAAAAAAAAAAACTCAAGCAAACTGTATACAGCAAAGAAAAACTGACTGCCAAGATCCTAAAGAATCAAGAGCAAGGTGATCAAGAAGCAAATAAGGTGGAGGCGTCCTAAAGATAGAAGAAGAAGCAAAGAAAACTGGAAGTTGAAGAATAAAATGGGCAACAAGCTGTCCTGCAGCTGCGCACCCTTGATAAGAAAGGCGTACCGTTACGAAGATTCGCCATGGCAGGCCGGTGCCAGGGGCGGCGTAGGCACCGGTGGAGGCCGCAGGGGCGACACTGGTCACTTGCTCAGGTGCGGAAGCTTAAGAGAGAGGAAGAGGTGCGCATACCATACCATTCAGCCATTCAACCATTTCATTCGAATTCGACCATCTTACAATCTCTCTACTGTACCTGATCACATGACTACTGTGTCTGTACTCAGATAGACTGTCTACCGATGCATTATGACTACTTGCTATGTCTCTCTCTCTCTCTCTCTCTCTCTCTCTCTCTCTCTCTCTCTCTGTCCACCCATCCCTCTCTCTCTTTCATTCGCACCTTCGTCCATTCATCACACTCGGCAGCCCTCGATTGTTACGGTCACGTTACTACTATGCGCCAATGCATCGCGTTAACTATGCATATGCATATATCTAGGTATCAATAATATGCAGGACTGTTCAGTTGAAATGCATTAATTTTACTTGACAATTGACATTTGACATTTATTATTGATGCATTTCTAAGTGAGTGATTTTGGATATTAGTCGAATCATAATTTGGAGTCGTTGGAATTATTTTATTTACTTTATTGGTATTTGTTCTCTTTGTTCATATTTGTTAAACAGAATTTTTAATGTTAACGTCGGGTTTTCTAGAGATAATTACTGGTTATGTCCTTTTTTTTGTTTTGTTAACTTGGTGTACCTGATTAATTTTTTTTGTTCATTTCCTCTTGATGGTTTTTATACAGATCAAATCGCTTCTCGACCAATCAAATTCACTCGACCATTCTTCACTCCTGTTTATTCTTCATTATCATAGATAAATCAATCTTTTTTCATTTCATTTTACACTTTCATTTCTGCAGTGCACGAAATGCTTTAGGAATTGCTTATAGTTGCACTTTCTTATCATGCTACGGTGCAGAGATATTATGCAAAGAAAATGAAAATAGTTCTAAAGCTAGTTCGCATGCTCTGCAATTTTTCTATTTGGCATTGACGTAAGGCCTGTTAAGTAAAATAAACAGTAGAATGATCTCTATTGAATTAGATTATAATAATATTTTTCAATTGAAGATTTTCAACTACTGTGCACGTTAGATACTGTAGATAGATATGTGTAATAGATAACCTGAGGGAAAAAAGAATTTCAAATAGACACTGGACGGTACAAGACAATTGTAAGAATCTGTAAAACGTAGAGTGCTATTGGTAAAGAGAAAAGACATTTTTCAACGTAATAGTTATTACTTGTTAAACAAGATAAATCTTTGTTACCGTAGTACCTATGTGTAAAAAGATAATTAATATATATTCTTATAAAACTCTATCATGTTGTATAACGTCGAGGGATTTCAGACTCTGGGCCGAAGTTTTTCACGTGAGCGCAAGTGGGGCCGGAACTGTAAAGTGGCAGCAAATCTCAGAAGACCTGGTCCCTGTGAACATTACCTGCGTGCAGGATTCACCTGAGTGCATCTTCCATATCACGGCTTACAATAGTCAGGTGGATAAGATCCTGGACGTGCGACTTGTGCAGCCAGGTAATAAGTTTTTCGATAACCCAAATGAACTACTAGCAGACCTGTATTGTCAGGAGAGAAAAAGAATGCTAACAACCAATTGCAAAGAATGGGTGTATCTTTTCTTTTTAAAAAATTGAACCCATCAAGTACTCGTTATTGAAACTGTCTATTCTTTTCAAGTTCAGTATCTGGCTACCACTTGGCCTAGTTTAATATTCTGTCTTTTTAAGGTACAAGAATTGGCCAAGCATCTGAGTGCTTTGTCTATTGGAAAGACACAATGACCAACGACACTTGGGGACTGAACTTCACCTCACCGATCGATGCTAAACAGTTTCGCGAATGCTGCGTGAGTTTGTAGTTGGGTTAAGAGAATTGTGGATAATTTTTGTTAGAATATGATGTTAATTTTCTAAAATTTTTTTTTACTCACTTTTAGTCGCCGTCGTTCAAGTTCTCCAGGAAGGCCTCCTCGTCCTATTCCTTGAAGCTGGAACCGCCGAACAAGCAGAAGATAAAGACAAGGAGAAAGACCCTATCTACTCCAGCCTCACCAAGCAGATCAAGAGAACCTCAGTGTACTTGTATGACCCCGGAACAATTTGCACGGCTGCGTAGTCAAGACCCTAGATACAGAGGTACTTGCGGTAAGATATCAAAATTTCCTTTTTACGTCTTTCTGACGTAACGTACAGGTAAAAGGGTATAAGAGTACTCGATAGAAATTACTGATTGGATATCGTAATTGGGTTTCATATATAACATGTATTATATATAGGTCGTAGATATTTATGTGCTATATACAAGTTTATGGAATGGATCAATTTCTAATTATCGGGTAATTAATAGAGCTGTAATGGATGTATCTCGTCAGGACACTCAGGTTCTGCTTGGTTCTGTGAATATTTCTGACGGATAGTGTATCACTAGGTATCCAGTGTCATTGTTTATCCATTTTTTGTATTATTAATTGACAGCTTTATTGATGCTCTTTATCCAGGTGGTTCCTCCACGTTACCAAGGACCATGGCTCGCTCGACTGAAATGGAGATGACACCTGGACGAGATAAGATTACAGCGGCTACGTCCAGCGCGTCACTCTACGACAATGTGACCAATGCGAATGCCACACCCGGGAAGACGGCAAAGAGCGGAGACTCGATTAAGCAGAAGGAGAAGCAACAGCAAAATGAGACCTGTCAAACAACACCAAAAACAGCAAACGTGGCAATTGGCACGGCTACAGTTGGTTCTCAGGCACGTACCAGTTGTCTGTTATTTTTTATTGCCTTCGTAGCGCTATACTTTCTCTATAGTTCACCTCCTTAACGTTCTTTTGCGTTACAGATTGATAGTCCGGAAGAGAAGGGTCCAGCGATCTCGCCCAAAAAGGGCCAGAAACAGAGTCAGGACTCGTCGACTCAGCAAAATGGAACTGAAAGGGAGACATTGAAGTCCGAGGGTACACAGGCTGGTGGAACGTTGCAGAACAAGTCAATGCGCAAGGAGCAACTTCATCATACAAAGTCAGCGGACTACACTGAATTGGAAATGGAGAATGGAAATATATTCAATATAGTGAACAATAATCATAACGGTAGAAAGTCGAAAAGCAAGAGCACCGATGACATGAGAATTGAAAATGCTCAAAACGGTGGAATCAGTTTGGATTCCAATACTCTGAAGAGAATGCTGAAGCCCATGTCAAGTATCGACAGTCCTGTCACGTCTCCTGAAATGACTAGAAAGAGGCACAGTCATCACAGCTATCATTATCATCCTAACAATAACAATCAGAAGTACATGTCCGAGGCTGAGAATGAAAATTACTCGAATCCTTACAGAAGCTCGTACAACAACAAGTTCCAGGGTTCGCGAAGCGCTCACGACATGGGAAGACAGTATACTGGTAAATTATTACCTAATTTCTTTTATTCTTTGTCTTTGGTATCTCTGGATGCTTGTTGCCATTTGTTTTGCCAACTCCTCCATCGTGAAGTCTCTCCGTTCCAGGTGGTAGAACCAGGACGTACTTGGACATGGAACGTAATCGGTGCACAGGTGACATGTCGCCGCCTTCGGACAACGTCATATTCGACAACCAATGCTACGCGACAACTCCGAGCTCGTCGAATGGGAATTCCGACATGGAGCAATCGAATCATTGCAACTCCAGACGATGTAACAACGGTCAAACATATCAGCAACAGAACATGCAGTCGGTGTCTACGCCAGGAAGTCCCACCAGTAGGCTTCTTCTTGAATACGAGATGCACCTCAGGAATACACTTGCCAAAGGAATGGACGCCGAAAGTTACAGTCTTCATACGTTTGAAGCTTTGCTCACTCAGAGTATGGAAAATCTTGGTGAATATCGTGGATAAGACTGATTTAATTTGTTTTTATAAATTTTCATTAATCTCTTTATTGATTTATATTATCTTCAGAATTCGCTGAGAATATTCCTTTGAACGTTCAACGCACGCCCCACGTTTCGCGTAGACGTAAGTTCGATAGTTTAAGATTGTTTGAAGCTTTTGATGTATTATTTTATATAGATTCTTTTTATTGTGGCTTTTTATTTTTCATTCGATCAGGATCCAGCAGCAATAAATCATCCACGCTTCCATTGTCCTATCGCTACTGTAACGAGAGACAGAACAGTAAGGATCGCGATGGCTACTACAGCGACAGGAATGAGATTATCAGGGAAAAAAGAGAACGAGATCTTGATCGTGATCGTGGATATCTAAGCGATTATAATTCGAGGTATTTCATTGTAGATTAGTCAAACTTAATGTCTCAGTAATAAACTTTAATTACCATCTGAACCGTATCTCGATTTGAGTAACAGATGTGCCAGTTGCATTGGCGAATCTGCTAGGGCTCAATGGTTCCGGCACTCGGATGGCTGGCAATCCGGAAGCTCGACACTTGGTTCCGGTGCATCCAGCTCCATGAATCCTGCTTACTCGGGACACAAAAGAGAATCACCCTGGGACTCGCTACCATCTCTGAGACACGAGGGCAGCCTGAACGACAGTGGTTACAAGTCAAATAGAACCGATTCTTTGGAACAAAGGTGAGATTTATCTTATACGTCTTTAACCAGTACTTATCCAAAGTGCTGTCTTACTCTTATAGTTCAGTGTAAAGTGAACATCATTCGTACATTCGCGAGATTATGGGGTGTATGGATGGGCAAAGTAAGTGAATTTTTTAGTTAAAAATTAAAAGAGAAAAAAGAACTGTTATGCGACAAACTTTTTTTTACAAATGATTTTTTTTTCATCAGACACCAAGTGTAAGATATGCCTTTTAATCAATTTTTCTCAAATCTCTGCAATCCTCTTTAGCTCATTAAAATGCAAAGGGACGTGGGATCATAGTTCCTTGCATCCATGAACGGATACGGTGTAAATTGTGACCTGTTCTCGTTACACAATGCATACTTATCCTTAAGTCCCCCCAACGTTCTTTCTTTCTTTAGTTTAGTGAAGAAAAAAAAAAAGAAAGAAAGAAAAGGGAAAAAAAACCCTTCTCATGCCCTACCCCACCTCTCTATTGTTTTCATTGTCTTCCTACCCCCCATTGTGTCGCAATCTTTTCACTTTTACCACATTTTTCAGCGAGGCTCGCGCATTGCTTCCGCGCGAAACCTCTGCGAGTCCATTTTTTCCATTCACCAAATATATTTCTATATATTTTCATCGGACAGGAAAGGCGACGCGACCATTGAATTAGCAGCCTCGAGAAAGGTTCCTCGCACACGATTTTCGAACGGGGCCGCTATGACTCCCAAGTACGAAAAATAATCCTATTCCTATGAAAGTTCATAATTAGCTAATTAAACTTTTGCGACGCATTGTATAAAAGCGGCTATTACGATTTGATAAAATTCCAAATTATTGGTATAACATACATGATATAATTTGCATCCATTAATCTTTCCCAATAGTTAATTGCCTACTGTACGAATTATTTGACGTTTTGTCTGTCAGTGTAACTTTGCCGTCTTCCTCTTTCGTCCCTCTGTACCGTATCTATGAATTAACCTCTTTACACGGCCTGTGTCAGTCTTTTGTTAATTGACAGTGAGAGAGAAGTTGCTCAAAGTAATATTGAGACTCCAACTGATTAGACAATGACGACTAATCACTTTTCCTATGACTTTCCAGGGGTACCTTCGACAGGCAGGACAGCGTCAGGTCGGATTACATGTCCGACAGGGATGGCAGATATGGTATCGTGCAACAAGCTTCCCTGGAGAGTACAGACTCGAGGCTCTGCTACTTGACGTCTTCCGAGGTGAGTCAGGAGTGGCTGTTGACCTTAACTCCCCAATTTCAAGATCTCCTTCAGTATTATATCATCCACGTTCGATCCTCTTAATTTACAATGCACTTTCCTTATTCGTTTATATGTTGGTAAGCGTCCTTGGTAACATCGCCGAGGAGACACTCGGAGAAGGGTAAACCAGGTTATGGATTATTACATCGGAGGCTGGAAGGAATTTCAAGAGATATTGAAAAGGAACGTCCAATAAATTTTTGTCGGGTGACGCCTGGTGGGTGGTAGGATCCCAACGTACCCAGGGGAGCCAGTATGTAATTCCAGAGGACGAGTATGCTGGAAGGAACGTGGGAAGTGGAGAACATCGATAACCTAGTGACCCTGGTTCGACGTTACGAGTATTTCATAGCCATTCCTATCTGGCGACTGTGCCAAAGCCCACTGAGAAATGGGGTTGGGTGGGGTTGGGGTCGGCCGGTTGTTTTTGTTGCTTTGTTACGGAAATGCGATATATATCGGTGCCGACGTTATTTTATCACAGGGTCGGATAGTGGGGGGGTTGCCAACAGGTGCATGCGCATGTCCTCGGATCTCACGAATTTACCCCACGTACAACCCCCCTCTCCATTCTGTATGTGCTAGTCAGCGAGGAAGAAATGAGCTTGGTGCCCGAAAGAAAAATTTGCTACATGAAAAATTCTATCTTTCTCACTCAAAAGCTACGATACGTAATTTCATACGAAAGAAGGCAAATTATTGGAAAACGACAAAATTTCTTGCTACCACATGGATTTTTGGCGACAGGATGCGCGAAACCGTTGATAAAAATGTGGAGGAGAAATACGAGGGCATGGAATGAAAGGAATCTCGACTACGTAAAATAGTTGAGATGCAAAGTTGTACAAAGAGCGCATAGTGCACCCTCGAAAAGTCTCGTAAGCTACGTCACGAGTATTGTAGCGGCAGTGTCCTCGCAGCAGCCGCATTTCCCACCCTTAACCGTCCTCACGGTCCCCTTTTGTAACCTCCGCACTTTCCACCGCCTACCGGGGGCAGAGCCGGAGGCGAGGAGCGCCAGCGCCAGTGCTAGCGGCAGCGGTAGTAGCAGCAACTATATACTATGACACCCCACTCCTGATCTGACTCCCTCCTTCGTATATCTCTTACCCCTACAACCCCACCAGGACTCCCTGGAAACCCCAACAGGAACCAGGTATTGATTCCCCTAGCAAAGCAAAGCAAAGCTCTTCCCTGTTTTCCGACAGTCTGGAGCAAAGCACACTCCAAGCTGCAGACTCGAAAAGGCGCTCTACGTTATATTCGTCACCAGCTGCCGATAACGAACAAATCTTATTAAACCACTGGCCCGTTTGGGTGACTTATTTTCTCTTTACTTTTTTCCTTTCAAATAGAGAGAGAGAGAGAGAGAGAGTACATAATGGTTTGAAAGCGTGGCTCATGGTTACCAGAATGGAGACGTGGATTGGAACTACGACTGCGACACAGGAGGGATGGTGGTGGTTCTTCCACGAGAGGCGCTTGCGATTAATAAAATCATTGACACGTTGATGTTACGTCGGTTGATGCTCACGAGGATTTTAATTAATATCAGACGATAGTTCTCGGACAGGTCAAGGAAGACGGAGAGAAAAAGAGATAAGAGAGAAAAACGACGTGGGAATTTTTAATCAAAGTTTATATCAATCGCCGAAGAGGAACAAGATCGACTCGGGCCTGAAACGAGGTCGGATTTGAACTTTATCAGTAATAAAGTACAGATTTTTAAGACAGTGTTATCGGTGCTTTTTTATTATAATGTTTCTATTTGTTTCATTTTAGTTGATTTATTTGGTAATGGACTTACCGAGGTTGGATCGACTTTGGATTTTATTTTATCCATACCTCTTCGTATCCTGATTGTCAATGGTGAATCAGAATTTTTATCCTGGAAGAAGAATCTGGCTTCGTTTGACTGCTTGAATGGTCAGTGAAGTCCGTGTGCACCAGGGATTCTTTGGGATTCAGGATCAAGAGGAATATCGTGATGAGGAAGCTGCTACGAGAGAGTCAAGTGCGTTAGGTTTATTGAATTTATGTGAATTCATGTAAAATGGGAAAACCTCCGTGAGGCGTAAAGAGAGAAAGAGTGATAAAGAGGATGCAAGAGAGAAGAAAGAAGAAATATTTCGAATTCAAACCGACCGCCTGAAATAATCTTCAGGCTGAGATTGTCAGGAATTGTGCGATTGCTCGTGCTGTGAATAATTATTAAGTATCTCGACGTAAGGAATTAAAGCAAAGAAAAACATTGGTGATCAGCTGCGTACGATAAGGGCGTAGAATCGTGTTGTGTCGATCGACTAACGAAGACAAAAAGGTTAAAAGAAATTGTTGAGAAGAATATTTAAAGTGAATAGCAAAAAAGACTAAGAAGGGAAAAGCTCGTTTAAGACATTGAGTGGTACGAAGGAAGGGAAACGATATACGTACATTATTTTTATATGGAGAGTCAATTTCTATATGATATTTCATAATTCTATATATTTATTCGTAAGAGCCAAGTAATGGAACACGAGAAAGCTTAAACGTTCTGGCTAATGCGTGTATATAAATTGCGACAGTGATAAAAGATAACGGGTGATGGTCAAATTGGCGCAAAAGGGTAACAAAGTAGCAGGAATAATGTGCGTAAGATGCGCAGAGCCGAAATAATATTCGTATTCTATTTGAGCTGTACATTCGTGATAAGCGCTTGGCGTATATTCTGGGAATTGATGATACCGGAATTGGTTCCAGAATTGACAAGCCTGATGAATGATACATTCGTATGAATTTCACGCCCAACAAGAAAACCAATCATCCGGTCTATTTGTAATCGGCAGAAATCGCGAGAAGCTGAATATATTTAACGAGAGAAAACGAAATTTCGAAATTAAGTTTGTCGCGGAAATTTTCTATGAAGGAACCGAAGAGGAGACTATACGTGTACTAAGTTTTATTGAGATTCATACGTATACGTGATATAATACTGCGGAGATTTGTCTACCTGTGACCAAGATGAAACCGGAAGCTGGGAGGATAGTGAACTTTTCATTTGAATAGAGATTCCTATCGCGTTAATTAGTGCGTTAACCCGCTTGGTTGAATAAACCAGAAGCAGAGTGTCTGCGTCACTCGTTAGAAAAGAGAGCAGTTACATATATAGTAGGAGAGGAGGGACAGAGAGGGAAAGAGAAAAAAAGAATTTAGATCACGCGTCACGACGCCAGTTTCCCTGATGCTATCGATCGTTGGGAAATCTAAATGTAAATTCAGTCGTCCCTTAAAAGTGGATAGTTTTCGGTAAACAGTACTGATAATAGTTATAAATTGTTAAGAGAAGAAAAAAAAAGGATCTACCTCGACTCGACGATGCTCTTAGAGGGATGCTGCATTTCGCAAGATCATGATCCAGTGGATCGGAATGACTGTAACGAGACCACGCGTCTCATGAAGATCTCATAGGTTACTTGTAGTAAAAATCAAATGATGGTAGAGCCAGGATGGTCGACGTCTCGTATCAATAGTTCTCTGGACTTGCTGAATCCCAGCAGTAGTTACACGGATCTGACGACACTTCATAATAAGCAGTGCAAGAAGTATTTCTGCCTTTGCAAGAGACATACGATAAGCGTTATCTGCATCAATGAGACGAAGAAGCTGTACTGGTTCAATTGCAAGAGTGTCGAGGATAAAGTGAATCCGGGTATTGGGGAAGGTTATTATTACAAATTATTGAAAATCATCAATGGGGCATTGAATACTTGGGCCGAGAAATATATAGACGGTCTGAAGATTGCCAAGAAGGAGATCATGTTCAAGATCAACGGTACCGCCAAGAGGAACATGAAGCTCCTCAAGGAAGGATGCTACTGTCATTATCATCCTCACATGACAGCAGATAGTTGCAATGCTGACTTTCTCAAGAGAGTCGTAAGTTTTACCAGGTCAAAGAAGTTTAACGTGAAATCTTTGACGGTTTATCGTCTTCTTTTAATCTCCTCTTATATCCTGAATATTATTGAGAATTTCCACAAAAAAAATGTGACTCAAAATTATTTTCGTTTTATATTCAATTAAATTGGTTTTTCAGATGTCTGACGACGACCGAATGTCTCTGACGACTGCGGTGAGCGACGATGACGATGGTGAAAGTGTCATTAATTCACCCTACCGTGGAAAGCAGACTGGTACAGCCGCAGCATCCTTCAATTGCACTGGAGCAGTGAGGAAAGCTGGGTAGAAATATTTAAAAACATTTTATGATAACGATGGACCGTCATTGATGTCATTGAGATACATTTCTATTATGTATTTGCTCCGTGTAGATTTCTAAGCGTGAAGAAGTGGCTCCTGAGGAAGAAGCATCAGATCGAACTAGCCAGGAAACGGGGATGGAAGGGTTACTGGGTCTGTCTTAAGGGCACGACGTTGCTCTTTTACCCTTGTGATTCCCATGAGAGCAGAGCTGTGGAAACGGCGCCAAAGCATCTGATTATCGTGGACGGTGCCATAATGCAGCCAATACCAGAGCACCCTAAGAGGGACTATATATTCTGCTTGAGCACTGCCTTCGGGGATGCCTATCTGTTCCAGGTAGAGGAAGCGGGGGATTAGGTTGCGAATCAAGGATCTCTCTTTCGAAAGGGTCTTTGCCCAGTTGGATTGACGTAGCTATCAGGCCCCTATACGAAAATACATTTTTATTTTAGGCACCATGTCAAGTGGAACTTGAGAATTGGGTGAACAGCATCCACTCGGCGTGCGCAGCTGCATTTGCTCGTCACCGGGGTAAGACCGGGACCCTGCATCTTCTACAGGAGGAAATATTCCGGCTGGAGAAGGCAATAGAATCGGTGAGTAAAATTAATATAAAATAACTAAAGATTATATGACAGTCGTTGAAGATATTACTTTACCTCGTTCAGGATCATAAGCTGAAGCACATGGCAGATCTTCAACAGTCGGTTGTATCCGACGTGGAAACGAAGCAGCAGATCAACAATCAGATTGTTCAGTGGGAAGAGAATCTGGAACGTCTTCATTGTGAACAATTTCGTCTTAGATGTTACATGGCTAGTCTTCAGAGCGGTGAATTGCCGAATCCGAAGGTAGCGAAGATGCTTTTTGATTGTTCTTAGTTGAAATTACTAAAATTTGAATTTCACTGGCTGAGTCTCAGGTTGGTATAAATTCTTTTCTAGAGTCTACTCACTCACGTTTCTCGGGCAACGAAGCAGACCCTGAACAAACTTGGGGTCTTCACGGTATCCTCCTTCCACGCTTTTATATGCGCCAGGAGTCCGTCGCTCCTGAATAATCTTCTGGCAGGTCGCGGAGCCACCAAGAGAAGACCGCCACTCCTCTCCAGGTCTAATAGCAGTTCCAGTAGAAGATCCTTGCAGATTTCTTCCAGGGATGAAGAGAAGACCGTCAAGGTGTCGGTGCCGGATAATCAGGTCAGTTATTTTTTAAGTTTTAATTGAAGGGCTGCACTCTAAGGTCATCGCATAAATAATTGCTGCAACTAGACGCTACGCTTTAATACCTACGTACAGAATACGTATATTAAATTATAAATTGTCGGGTATGAAATTATCAAGCTATTATGCTAGATCGTCACTATCAGTTGAAGCTACTCGCATTACTATCTATTACTGAAATTGGATTCTCTTGATAAAAATTCTACGACGTAGCTAAAGACAAATTATTCGAATTTCTAGCTCGTTTCGGTATTTCTACGGGATGCAATGTCCGTCGAGGAGTTCCTGGCAAGTGCGTGTAGCAGAAAAGGTCTCAATCCTATGGAGCATTTTGTCAGGGTGAAGAAACGACGCGATATGGAGGATCACAACTATTTCGTGCCGCATAGAACAGATCTGATAGAGACCTACGTGAGTACCAGCTGTATAACGTTCTAAGGATGTACCTGGATTAACAAAAATCCAGACTCCATCAAAGTAATACATAACCTATGAAAAATTTCATCTACTAAAAGTCACGAGATTGTTATGGTTGAAATTAAAAATAATTTTTTTTTTTCTATTTATTCAGCTGCATACCCACGAGATAGTCGAGGTCTGCGCCAAGATACTCTACCAAGTAGAACTCCAGAGGAACACCCTGGACCAGATGTGGGGCTTCTCCGTGGAGGCTGAACTTATTGAGAATTCCGATAGGCAGGACGAGCTTTGCTGCTACGTTAGCAGAGTCGAGGACAAGAGCGTCGCCATGCAGAATGGTTAGTAGAGGACGACTAAAGGGAAGAAGAAGAAAAAGTTGATGAACAAAATAATTGTTTAATGCGAAGAAGCAATTGTTTAAGTATAACGTTAAGGCCACAGTGCGCGATATCACCTTGTGATTCTGTTAAGAATTGACTTTTATAATTCACTTACCGCTGGATGAGCAATGTTGCATGAACATGACTTAACCAAGCATAAAAACCCTGGATGAAGTGTTCGAGGCTAGCGTTGGAGCTTTATGGACTATATTGTTTACACGTGGCTCAGGTGTACTTTCATTGTCATTATCGATCCTCCACGCTAGAATTACTTTTATCTATAATTCATCCGCCACTGTTATTCTTTTATGATATAAATAGACGATTGCCTCTTTGCTAGATTCAGATACACAGTCCTTTCATGGTTGATCTTATTGGCTGCTGTGAATCTCATTGATGTATTAGTGAGTACGATTGGAATTGAAAATACCCTATGTTGTTTTCTCTTTAGGAATCATCAAGAGCGATGAGATCATGGTGATCAATGGTGCTATTGTCAGTGATCTAGACATGATGTATCTGGAAAGCGTTCTTCAGGAGGAGTTAGCCCTTTGTATGATGATGAGATCATCGAGAACCGAACCACCAGATCTTTCTGGTGTGATGAGAGTTACCGATGACATAATTGAAAGTCTTGTGTGTCCACCGCCTCCTTCGGATCCACCTGTCATAAGCGAAGAAATGATATCTGGCTTGATCGTTCCTGCACCTGGTTGGAGTAAGATCTATTGTTGATTAGTGACTTTAATCTTTGTCAGATGAATTGATGATCTCTGGAACGGTCTGGGATGTCAATTTTTATTTTTCATTAGGTAAGGAAAGCATACTACAGGAATGCTCGGCCGTTTCGCACATGGAGAACGGGAAGCAGACATCGAGAACCAATTCGTTTGAGATTGAGAATCTTTTGAAGACGGCTGAACAGGTAACTGGTATCTGTAGATCTCCTGGGGAAACCAGGAAATCCAGTCCTACCGGAAGTGTTGTCAGTTCCCACTCGCAGGCACTAACGCCGAGTCGACAATTGAGTGACGCTGAGAAGCTGAAGAAAGTGATTTTAGAATTGATCGAGACTGAACGGACTTATGTAAAGGTCGGTATTAGAATTATTTTTTTAATTAGACAAATCTCTCAAGTTACCTAATGATTCGTATGTTTTGTAGAATTTAAATAATTTGCTGGAAAACTATCTGGAACCCCTAAAGCGCGAAACTTTCTTGTCGAACGCTGAGATAAACGCGCTATTTGGTAATATCCAGGAAATTGTCACTTTCCAACGGCAATTTCTCCAGAATCTCGATCATGCGATTGAGATGGAGTCGGATTTCAACAGTTTCGACCATCCGAGTCAATTCAAGGTAATTTATATTAATTATTTAACTATATAATACCACAGAGATTACTAATCGTATTTTCTCTTACTGCAGGGTGTCCTGTTTTCCATTGGAAGTGCCTTCTTATATTACGTAAATCACTTCAAATTGTACAGCTCATTCTGCGCCAGTCACTCGAAGGCCCAAAAAGTTCTGCACCCCAGTGAGTAGTAGCTTCAACCCTTTTTATTTATTTAATAAGAATCATTATCGACTGCATTCTTAATACCGATTGATATTTCAATGCAGACGAAGGAAACCAAGCTTTACAAGAATTTCTATCAGCGAGGAACCCACGCCAGCAACATTCCTCAACTTTGGAATCCTATCTGATAAAGCCTATCCAGAGAATACTAAAGTATCCATTGCTCTTGCAACAGCTCAGGAATCTCACGGACGAGCACAGCGAGGAACACCAACATTTAATTGGTAAAGTTTGCGAATTTTTGATAAAAATAAAAATTCAATTTCCAATAGCTTACTGTACTTTTTCTATATGTGAAATTACAGAGGCTCTTAAGGGTATGGAGAAGGTGGCTGAGCACATAAACGAAATGCAGAGAATTCACGAGGAGTACGGCGCCATCTTTGATCATCTGTTTAGACAGCATCAAAAATCGTGCAAACAGCCGATCGACCTTAGCCCAGGCGATTTACTTTATTACGGTGGCGTCGAGTGGCTCAATATTTCGGATTTCCTCGGTAAAATCAAAAAGGGACTTGAATTACACGCCATGTGCTTTGTGTTCAAGTCTGCCGTAGTGTTTTTGTGTAAGGAGAGATTAAGACAGAAGAAGAAGCTCATGGTGAGTAAACGCCTTGAATTATTTTAAAACGTCTTCTCTGTGTAATCAAGAATTTATGTGCCCCCTTTCCCTCGTGTTTTGCTATTTTTATAATTCTCTCAACAGGGAGTTTCCACTAAAGCGAACTCCAGCGAGGTCGAGATTATCCGCTATCAGGTTCTCATTCCTGTGACAGAGGTTCAGGTCAGGGCCAGTTCAGCGAAAGACATGGAATCGCACTTCCTGTGGGAATTGATTCACCTGAGAAGTCAATTACAGCGACGTTCCGAAAAAGTCTACGTGTTGTCTAACAGGTAAGATTGAATCGTTCATAAATTTTCTACTAAACGCGTACAGATATAAAAGTGAAACACATTTTGAAAAAATTTTCTATACAGCACGACGGACTTCAGAAACGCGTTCCTGAAGACAATCCGGCAGATAATTCGGGAGTCTGTACGAAACATGAGTATACCTTCGACAAAGCAAAGTATGCCTCAACCGCCGATATCCATTTCTCCTCGTATGTCAACCGGACACGTGGAGAAGTTCGAAAAGCCCATAGGTCAGAGTCAGACACAGAACGGCAACGGCACCGGTCCCGGAACCGGAACTTTGTCAAAGAAGGTGGTGAAGCAGCAAATGATGACCAATCCGCACAACGTTAAGAGAAAATACAGCCAGTCCAAACAGACGGTGGATCACGAGAGTTCGGAAGATAAGGATTTTGAAGAACCAGCATCCAATCAGCCACAGCAGACAACCTTCCGTTCCAGGAGCAAGACCATAAGCGATAGTTCAGGTAAAGTGTCATTGGCCATGATAACAAAAAATAATAAAACAAATTAAATACCATTTTTTTTAAAAAACAATCTACTTCACACAGGCGAGGTCAAGGTAGACATGGACTCCGGAACAAAATCCGAGGGTGAAGAGGATTCTCAGGCTTTTTTAGGCGAGAAGAAAACAAACCTGGGTCGTACCCCAAATCATCTAACACTGAGTACCACCTCGACGATTTCCGCCGGAAGTACCGGTAGCCAGGCCAGACTAATCCAATCGTCTCATCAGCCAGAGAACTATCAGCCAATCACAATCAAGGAGCTTGGTAAGAAACGAATTAAAAAACGACAAAACTAAAAAAAAAAACTAAATCCACCCTGGGACCTAAGCGAATCGATCCGATCTAGAACGATCGTGCAACCGATCTCTTTGCAAACCATCGATCAACCGCAATAACACGTACAGTAACAAAGGCCGTAACGTTATATGAAACCCGGCCTTAATTACCTGGCACTAAGTACCACCTATACCCCAACGATAAACAAGGGCCAAGCTTTACGACTTGAAATACGATCAACGCGGCATTCGCCTGATTCATCCAAGATCTATGCGACATCCAACAAGATCACATATATCATATACACATATGATACTCTGCCTATGCGCCACATAGGTGTCGCGTCGTTCGTTGCCAAGATGCCTAAAAAAAATGAAAAAAGAAATAACCTATACGCTCCTACACGAGCGCCCACGCACGATATCTCTCTCTCTCTCTCTCTCTCTCACTCTCACTCTATCTCTCACTCACTCTTTCTCTCTATCTCTCTCTCTCCCCCGTGTCCACTTTTATATGTCGATTATTCAAAAGAAACCGTGCACACGCTGTCACTCTAATTTCATTTGAATTAGGTTCGCCGATATGGAAGCCGCGAGAGCTACCGTCTCTGGGAGAGGCCACAACTCTGCCGCGAAAGGGTAAGTCGGCGGGCGAGTTCGCGGATATGAGCTCGGCACACAGCGCCTCCCGAAAGTCCCTCATAGAAATCAATAATTGTGCTCAACAATCTAGCTTTAGTAATCATATTTAAGTTATCGTATGTCTTTCATTATTGGTACGCGCCTTTATTGACATACTTTCAATCAATACTTCACATTACTTGCTCGTTTCCTTAATTTTTATTCAGTTTCTTATTAACTGTACACCTTTTAATTGACGTCACGAGCATCAATTATATGCACGTGTATACATATATATATTATATATAATATATATGCATATACCTATATATATACAATACATAAGTTATCATTAAGTTTCATCACCGAGTTAAACGCTATTATTCAGCATTACGCGAAAGGGTAGTAAAATTCAAGGATTCCTCTTGCTATTCATACTAAACGCCATTTTTTTTTTTCTTTTGCACCACATCTTCCTTTTTACATAAACTTCCTGTTTCGTCGTTCGACCTCCCCAAGGCAATTTGTCTCAACCCTCTATAAGACGTCGAACAACAGCACGCTACCCGGTGTCCAAACAAAAAATTCATCCTATCCGCCATTGCTAGCAGGAAGTTGTCAATGAGCCTTGAACTCTGACCCAGACTAGGTCAATCAATGATATCTATGATAAGGAGATAATTTATTACAAAAAAAATGTAATCCTATTTTTCTTTTCCCCACTTTTCTTTTCTACTCCTCCCTGCTTAAAACCCTCAGCTCTCTTATAGCAACAGTGGGTAGCTTGAACAGCAATTGGAAATCATTGAACATTGTATATAATGTAATAACGACATTCTTACGATTATTGGGGATATTATCGTCATCGTATTATTATTTATTATTATTCTTATTACGATTACTATTAACGCAAATAATCGAGGTCGTACGAAGATGGATTGAGAGAAAACAAAGAAAAAAAAAGAACAACGTAAGAATTAAGTTAGCGATTATATCAATTAAAAGTCATGTGTGTGTATATATATATATATACATATATATGCATACAGATGAGATATGTTAATCAATCAAGTGCATAGTTACGCGCGTTCACACAATGGATAAATAATACAGACACCGGATACAAGTTCGGTACGCGGACTTGTTGACGAGCGGATACGCGATGACTGTTATAAGGGTGCGTACACAAGACGTACGGGAGAACAGAATTTAATGAATATATATTAATCGTCGTTCGGTTGCGCCACCTACTTACCCACCGAGTCGCGCGTCTTCGCCTTTCTCGTCCCCAGGTACCAGGATTACGCTTGCGAAGATAGTCTAGCTTATTTTTAACATTGATCAAAGGGTGGCGATCGATTAGTGTGGAGATTGGAGGGAGGATAGAGGGTGAGATTGATATTATATTGAATTAATATAATTAGGGTGACCGACGTGTATCCTGGACACGGGGACGACGGGCTTGATCCATAGTGACGTGCGTTGAGGATTAGCACTTAAGGAATATTTAGATACCCAAATGAAAACGACGTTTAGGTTAGGTTTGTCGCGCCGATCGTACCGGCGGGCCGTCGTGAGCTTTAATTAAAATGGAGTTCAATGGCGGCGATGGATGTGTACTGGTTGGAAGTGGAAGAAGAAAAAAAAAAGGATAAAGACGTCGGTTAATGAATTTAACGATAAATGATTATGGTAACGATTGTTAATGGGGTATTACGATAAATTAATTATGTCGAGGGATTAATTCATGTACATTAGACAACAGAAAGTATCCACATAGAGAAATACCTTTAAATATATATAATGCATATACATATATTGCATAGGCGATATATGTTTATGCGTACTGTCATGGTCAGTGTATATGTGCTTTGTCGCATGCGGCATCCGAGATTTAATTGGATTATGTAATCGAGATATTTATTTGGTCGATTAAGGTATTCGGTATATCTTTTTTTATTGTATAACTTTGTTCGCCTCCCGCAGCTTTCGTTGAATTTGTTCTCGATCGAAGATTTGTCGAAGTGACTGGAGGTAATTAGTTGTTAATGGGGACTTTGATTGTACGCGTTGGTAGTAACGTGGAATTAATTTTTACCGATTGGCAGGCATTTTTTGTCTCGACGCACAATCGACGATCCTTCGAGTTGAGAACTCTATTACGTTTTGAGATATTTCATTATTGATATATTAGTCAAGCTTTGTATACTTGTATGATATTTATTTATAAATTGCGTCATTCAATTTATGCATACTTCAAGCCAATCGTCGGGGGGTTTTCGAATTTTCAAATTTTTCTTTGTCGAGGCGACTCGGCCAAGCGGATTGCTGGATGGTATTTCAAAACCGGAAGCGCTTGCCGCGTGCGGCAGAAAGGGAAAGGGAAAAGCGAATCGAGAGTAAAGAAAAACGTTAAGGGTCCTGAGTTGGTCTGAGATTTGAGGGGGAAAAAAAGTGGCACTTCAGGAAGAAACCAAAAAAAAAAATCCTATACACGTTGCTCGAATCTTCACGCGTCTCCAAAAATTTTTTGCACCTTGTCATTCTTTTTTTTTTCTCAAACTCATACAGACTCCTCGGGCAGATTAAAGGCGTTACCGTAATTTCCGACAATATTTCTGCAAAATTCTGTACGCGTATGGTAACCACTGGAAAATCTCGTGCTACGGTTATTCAAAATCACAATTCAACTTTTAACCCAAGAAGACGCACATTGTTATTTCCGATTACGAACTTACTAAATACCCGAACGAAAATTTTGCAAAGGTATTGTACTTGAAATTCAGTCTGCGGTTTTGCTTCGTTCAAGGGAAAAGAATTATAATGCTACCGGATATCCCCACCCCCACCGTTAGCACTTAATTAAGGTCTAAGAAACCTTACCTACGTAGGTACTCGTTACTCGAAAGAAAGAAAGAGAAAAAAAATAATAATAACATTAATAATATATATATATTATATAACGTCCCAATGGGTTCCCAATGGGTAAACGCCAAGCGAGACGGAAGTATAAGAATACTAAATACTATATATATATATATATATTACCAAGAATATATCTAATTAAGGTATCGGTTAAGATCTGACAGCGAAGATTAAATGAATTAAAAACCAAGTATAAGATACCTATTTAAAATAATACTAGGTGACATAGTTGATATTATATATATACATACGTATATATACACGTAAATAAATTATATGTATATATACATATATATATATAAATTACACAGAACGACCTGCGTTGCTCGAATTATTGTATTATCGATTACATCAATTTTATTGTATAAATTCTGTCGAGGCGCGTGTTCAATCGAGAGTGTTCGACCGATCGGTATCCGCGTGCCCATACCAAGGTATATATATATATATACATAATATAGAATAATCGATTCTGAATTTCCTCTAGTTGCTGTTTAATTATCATTTACCTTTAATTGCAATCTATTAACGTATACGTAAAATACCGTGGCATTGTAGCTACGGTCGATGGATGCTTTGTAAAGATACTAGTTGATACTTATTCTTTTTTGGCCATGATTCAAATTTTATTGTTCTTTTTTATATATGTATATATATATTAATCTCTTGATTATACCTTTAGGTAGTTATCTTTAGGTACGTATTTTTAATTGTAACGAGTTTCAATGTTTATTCGTGTGGTGGGAGGCGAAAGGTAGGATAAAAGAGGAATGACGGATGAAAATGATCGAGGGGCGCGAATGATTGTGATTTTATGTAAAAGGGGGATTGATTATCTGTGTTGGACGTTAGGTGAATAATGTGAATGTGACTTTTAGGTTATGTTCGATGCGCAAGTGATTGTCGATTATCGACGAAGGAATACAATGGTATACAGAGAAGATAAGGGTCGACGTTGATATTTAATTGGACTCTTTTTTGGATTTTGTGAAATCGAGGGGATTGAGACTTGGTGGGTATAAATACTCTCGCTTGAAAACGTCCCAACAGTTGGCCTAGTGTAACCAAGTTTAATGTTTTTTCGCGTCCACTCTGCTAACCCGCCAGCCAATGAGATATTTCGACTTTGAGATCCGAATTGGATTATTCGATTATCGAGCCGTTATTATAGATTCTTCCAGAAAATTTTATTCGTATAAACTTTATCGCTACCGTTGAAAATATATTTGAGGATAATGGGGGCGGCCCGGAGTTTAGTCACGTTTTCATTAACGTGCTGTGTTTACTTATTATGTACCAATGGAGTCCGTTGCGACTGGATCAATTAATTGTTAACGACTCGTGAGCTTTTACGGAACCGGCTGAGCGTTTGAATCGTGTTCTAAAAGTTACGAGGGAGACGCAGAGAGTCAGGCTTAAGGGGAATGAGATGTTAATTAAATAATAGTATACATTGTAATTGTGAATTACGTTTACGATTTTACTTGTAAATCGTGGATCGCGTGTTATTGACTCTCTGCGCGAAGCCAGTTTTGAGGTTATAAAGAGAAGGGAACGATCGATTCGATTGGACGGGTACATAATTTATCTAGGGTGGGGATTAAATATGGTAATAACCGGAAGTAAGGATACTACTTATATGTCTTTCGATGAATCTTCCTTTCGTTATTGTAATTATTAAGTCGTGCGCTTACGTATAAGTGAAAATCCTATGGTATTATTATATAGTGACAAAGGTGTTGCGTTTCTTTCTCGAGAACTGTTAGCGTATAACTATCGTAATTCGTGTTATCGATTACGACGACATCCGGTTTATTACTGAACGATTATTAAAACGTGTATTTATTATCGTTGTTCTTCGGTTTTTTTTTAACGTGACACACGTTTAACGAACGATCCATTTGTACAATCATTGCGTCATTAAAATATGATTATTCATTATGGAAGAAAAATCTTTTATTAATTATTAATTTCCTTTCTTTATTTTATCCCTCGTACCTCGTATACTGTGTCGTTTCACATGACTCTATTTCCGATTTCCATTGTCCATCCTTCTTTTGCGTCTACTTATAGGTATACCGCATCGTTTCAATTTTCTTAAAATTTAATAAGATTAATTTTTTGCATTCTCTCTACCGTTCAATTTTTATTCTATACCGATCGATATCTCGATGCTATTTGCTTGTCGAGCAAGATTTTAGTCTGTTCTTTTTTTTTAAACAAGTAGATTAAGACCGCAGGTGTTCGCTGGTTTAAACGAATCGTCCAAGACTTGACATCTTACTGATAACATTAGATAGCGACTGTACTTTTTTACTTGTGCTTATCACGGTCATTCATTAATATCAAAAGACTGTATAGAGTTATTCGCTATTATATTCAATACCTATCCAACTATGTGGTTAGGCAGACGTGTATATATGCCAAAGGTTTAGACGAGTCAACGACAAGATAGATATTAATATATGATTTCCGATTCGGTTGATAAAGTCTGGTTTCTAAGCGATCTTCAGGAACTTTTGTTGCGACGAGAATCGTCCGATCGTTCATTTACACCGCAACTGTCGCTGGTCGCCAACGAAGATTGCTTCGAGGAAGGAGACTCCTTTGAATATGTTAAACTTCGGACACTGCAAGAATTTTTATTGATTATTTATACATTTTTATTATTTATTTAATCGACAACTCCTAGCTATAAATCAGGTGAGAATATTTATTTTACCTTTTTCTCCATTGGATCAGTCGAATTTTCCTTTCTGATTTCCTCTCTCTTACATTTAGAATGAAGTCTCTCGTTCTCCTGTGGCTGCTGTTTCTTCTGTGCGTTTCTTCGGTCTTCGCTAACTATACCTGCATCTGGGATGGACAGTGCAGGAAAACTAGTACTGCTATTTATAATTGTCCATCTAATACATCTGCTAAGGCAATTAACGATGCTAAGGCCGAAGCAATACTGTTTAATAGATGTCCACATTTTTTTGATGAAACTGGTTGGTTTTTTATAGAAGCTGTAAGCACTTTGGAATATTCTAAGGATTATTGGTTTAAGTTACTTTTTTGATTTTTAGACAATCCCTTGACGTGCTGCGATGCGGATCAGATCATTTCCATGGACAGCAGCATGTCCATGGCTGAGGGTATCCTGGCTAGATGCACGACCTGTGTGAAAAATCTTTTTCGTTCGATTTGTGATATGAGTTGTCGTGCCGATCAAAGTAGATTTTTGTACGCTACGGAAATTCTTATGGATGAGGATCTTGAGGTTGAATATATTAATGGCATTCAGGTTGGTATTGATTGTGGTATTTTGCGGGTCATCTGAAAATCTTAAATTTTTATTAATTGTTTGGGAATTGTTTATTTAAAATTTCGAAGTTGGCAATTACATTGCTGCTACTCGGATAGCACGAATGAAGAAGGTGGCTGCAGGATTGTCAGAAGATCTTATGTCGTCAGATGGTCTTTGGCTGGCGGTCTGAAAGACGTCTTTTTCATGTAAGACGTCAAAACCCATGACATAAGACCTTCTGAAGAAGTCTTGTTGACATTTTTTTGTAATTTTTCATATCTGGGTATATTTTTTAATGGTTGATAAAAAGAAATCTTTTTTTATTCTTTCATAAGTTTTACATAAACGAAGAGTACGTTAATGCTACTTATGACTCGTGCAAAGAAATTGTTCATCCAGCAAGTGGAAATTTGGCGTTGGATCTTGCTTGCGGAACCCACGGAGCCAGTAGATGCACTGCAAAGTTGTAAGTTTTTTATGTCATATAATTTTTATGAAATCTATTTAACTATTTGATTCTGTATGATACGACTTCCAGAGACACACACCTGCTGGATTTAAGTTAGACAATCGAATGATATGAATGCGCGCTAATCTATCGGGAGATTATTGGCTATTGATTACTGTTGGTTATCAATACGATATAGTGATCATTGTGTTAATCGCAATTTATTCAATAATGGCCTATGGAAATTATAAATACCTTTTTAAAAGTCTTTTCTTCTTACAATTAGTGGAACAGATACGAAATGGTCTGTGCAGAAAATTTATGATCTCTTATCAGCAATCAGTCTCTGAAAGACATTTTTTTTATTATAATGGTTGAATAATTTATTTTCACTATCTTTCTTAGATTTTGACATACACATTATTCATTCTAAATGTCACTATAATTGAATTCTTTACCTTAATGATACAGAGCTGAGTTCAGTAATATCATCTGATAGAGCATTTTTTTTCTTCCCCTAATAAAATTGCCTGTGAATATTCTAACAGGATCTGTTGGACAATTTTTTATTTATTAACTATATAATTCTGAACTAATAAATAAATCTTGTAGATGGTTTGAATATATGGGAGATGCAGCGAACAATGAATTTGTACCATTCCAAATAACCTATGTCTACGATGCAGAGGATTTTGATGGAAATAGTAGTGAACCTTTGGATCCACCTATAAAACTTTGCAATGAAGCCTACGATGTAAGTGTCATGCATTTTCTTTTTTTTTTTTTTTTTTTTTTACCATTCCAAATAACCTATGTCTACGATGCAGAGGATTTTGATGGAAATAGTAGTGAACCTTTGGATCCACCTATAAAACTTTGCAATGAAGCCTACGATGTAAGTGTCATGCATTTTTTTTTTTTTTTTTTTTTTTTTTGGTAATACATTGTAGAGCCTAGTTATAACATTTTATTGATAATGATAAGTTATCTTATACATCTGGGTGCTAGACGATATCATTGATAAAAGAATAATGACAATGTGTCATTATGATGTAGCTGAAATGAGACAAAGTAACACCTGCAAAGTCTTTACGCAACACTACTGACTCAATTAGATTGATTAGAATTCAATAAGCATATTACTTTGTATTACAGAACAATTCAGCTGCTTGCAGTTGTGTCGATTGTTCATTAAGCTGTCCCGTTGTTCAATTAAATATTGGTCATAATGTATGGACACTCTTTGGACTCAATGGATATGGAATTGTTGCTGGCGTATTTGTTATTATAGTCAGTACTGGTTTTACTATTCTGTACACTTGCAAAGGGAGGAAACAGACTGGTAAAGAAATACTTTCATGTAATTCAATATCTCTCTTTTTTTCAACCATCAATACTATAATAAACAAGATCTTTAATTTCAGAAGTTTCCAATAAAAAAAAATGCAAATCATCCCAATTTGGATCACAATTTCATGGGTGCCTTGAAAGCTTCTTCGGACATTGGGGATATGGTATACGATAATGAAATAAACTTATTTTATTCAAGTCAAATTGTTGATATTGAAAATGACTACTTCTGCTTTTCAGCTTTTGCAAGATTTCCTCTTCTTGTATTATGGATTTCATCATATATTATAATTGCAACATGCTATGGCGTTGTTTATATGACTGTGACAACGGACCCTATAGAGATTTGGGCTGCTCCTACCAGTCAGTCGAGGATTGAGAAAGATTACTTCGATACACATTTCACACCATTTTACAGAACTCAACAAATCTATATTAAATCAGTTGGATTGGAGCCGGTAGGTTGATTAAAAAATTTCTTTCGATCAATACATATTACATTTGATTAATGAAAGTTTGTTCCAGTTCACTCATAACACCTCAAGCGGTGTTTTAGAATTTAGTCCTGTGTTCAATAAAGAATTCTTGCTCGCTGTGTATGATCTTCAATCTCAAATTATTGAGGTACGTTAAGCATTAGAGGAATTGATCAATTGTATCGAGTTCTGATTATAAGATGAAAAGTTAATTCAATTACTTCTTTTACAGATTGGTCAAGATACTGGTGAGGGTTTGGAAAATTATTGCTATGCACCTGTCACCAGCGAATTTACTGGCGGTGTTACTTTGTCACTTTGCACTGTGCAATCGATATGGGGATATTTTCAGAACAACATACAGACATTCAATGCAACATCAATATCAAATGGATATGAAACGAATTACTTAGATCATATATACAAGTGCCTGCAGTAAGTGAACAAGTTAAAAAGTTTATACAATAATTATACGTTATCATTAAACAATTTTTTATTATTATATTAGGAATGCATTTAATTCTGATTGTCTCGCGCCATACAAAGGACCTATAATCCCTGAGGTGGCTGTGGGTGGTTTTCTTAAAGATGGAGTTTACTCTTATGACAATACAGACTATATAACATCCATAGGACTTGCCCTAACAGTTATACTTAGTAATACACTTGATGGGGACAAACTCAAGCCGGTTTTGGAATGGGAAAAAAAGTGAGAATTGTGAAATATTTGTTTGAAATTATTGTTACAGCATTGACGTAATTGCGCTTACGATTCTCTTAGATTCCTGGACTTTATGGAAGACTGGAATGCTAACAGTCGACCTGACTTTATGGAGATTGCTTATTCTTCAGAGAGATCAATTGAGGATGAACTTGCAAGAACTTCAGAGGCTGAAGTGATAACTGTCGTTATTAGCTATATTGTCATGTTTATATATATTGCTCTAGCTTTAGGAAAATTCAAAGCATCCAAGGAAACTTTTGTAAGAATTCTTTTTTATTTTATTGCAAAGAGTTATTTTGACACATCGAATTGAATTTTTAGTCCACGTACTCTGTTTGAATTCTCAGGTAGTCAGTAGAGTTCTACTTAGTATCGGAGGAATCATTGTGGTGTTAGCATCTGTTGCTTGCTCTCTTGGAATATTTGGTTACATAGGAGTACCGACAACTTTATTGACAATCGAGGTAAATCCTTTTCTTGAACTTTAAGATATGAAGATTTCACCAAGTTACAATAAATGTCTTATTTCTTTCAGGTCATTCCCTTCTTTGTTTTGGCTGTCGGAGTGGACAATATTTTTATTATGGTTCAAACTCTTCAAAGAACTCCTCGTAAGCTTGATGAAACAACTCCTGAACATATTGGTAGAACTTTGGCTCTTGTAGGACCCTCTATATTATTGTCCAGTGCATCGGAGTGCACCTGCTTCTTAATTGGTATGTGTAATTGTTGTGAAAATAATTCATATGGAATTATTAAAATAACTATACGCATATGTTTATTCTATTTTAGGTGCTTTATCATCTATGCCAGCGGTTAACACTTTTGCACTATACGCATCCGTAGCGATTCTCATAAATTTCCTTCTTCAGATTACAGTTTTTATCGCTTTATTGGCTCTGGATACTGATCGATTGACGGTAATTAGTAACTAATGAAAATAGTTGTATTGATTAAAGGAAAAAAATTACAGCTCTACGATTTACACATCTTTTTCAGGATAACAGGCTTGACGTGCTTTTCTGCTTCTCTCTAGACAAGAAGCACAAAACAGAAGTAGGCAAGGGTATTGTACAGATATGTTTTGAAAAGTTCTATACGCCTTTACTGATGACAAAGCCAATCAGGGTTGGAGTACTTGTAATTTTTTTTGCTGCTCTCACGACTCATGCCGTCGTAGCACCAAGTATGGAAATTGGTTTGGATCAGAAACTTTCAATGCCTGAGGATTCCTACGTGCTAAAATACTTCAAAGTAAAAAAAAATCTATTTTCCCAAAAAACATTTTTTTCCCTTTAGATGATTAAGTCTAATATTTGTCTTCGCAGTATATGGAAGAACTGTTGTCGACTGGACCCCCTGTATATTTTGTGGTCACCGAAGGACTAAATTATAGTAAGACAGAAGCACAGAATCTTATATGTGGTGGGCAGGAATGTAACGTGGATTCACTGTATACACAAATTTACTCAGCAGCTAATCAACCTGCCATGTGCGTAATGAAAACGTACATCTCAATAAAATTGAAATTTAATATTTATCGGTTATCATTTCATTTTACAGATCATATTTATCCAAGGCAGCTTCTTCTTGGATAGATGATTACCTCGACTGGTCCACCATTAGTGGATGCTGTAAATACTTTCCTGATAATAGTTCTTTCTGTCCGCATAACATTGGTAAGTATCAAAGTAATTCTTAGACTCTTGAACGTGTTTCGCAGTCAGTGGTTTTATTAAATAATTAAAATTTTCATCTCTCTAGCTACTTGTGAGAATTGTAACATTACTACTAACAGTTTGGGTACAAGACCAAATGCATTAAACTTCCGCACGTACATTCCATATTTCGTGGGGGATATACCTGATGAGGATTGTGCCAAATCTGGACGCGCTTCTTATCTGGATGTAAGTTTAAACAAAATATTCTAGTCAGTCTTGACATCCTTTCAAGTAATGCATGTTGTCGATACAATTAAAATCTTTTAATTCCATTCAGGGACTGAATTACTACTACGATCAGCATGGTCTAGTAGATGTGGCTGACAGTTACTTCATGGGCTATCATAGACCTTTGAAAACTTCTTCTGATTGGTACGAGGCAATCAGAGCAGCCAGAGTAGTTGCTGCCAATATTACCAATATGATTAATAGTGCAGGATTATCAGATAACACAGTACAAGTATTCCCATACAGGTAAGTGCGAAGAAACAAAGTATAATTTATTCTTCTTAAATTTCTTAATCCATGAAAAATGAACTTGCGCAACAATCCATTTGTTTTACAGTGTATTCTATGTCTTCTACGAGCAATATTTGACAATATGGTCAGAGACTCTATTCTCTCTGTCGATGACAGTCATTGTCATTTTCATAATAACTTTTATATTGAGTGGATTCTCAATCTTTTCTGCTTTGATTGTCACCCTGGGTGTTATCCTGATAATCGTCAACTTGGGTGGATTAATGTACTGGTGGGGTATCAGCTTGAATGCTGTGTCTCTTGTAAATAGCGTTGTGGTCAGTAACTTTACTTTATTCGATTCTTGACATCGTAAACTTCATATATAATTATTATCATATTCCTAAAATTATTTTGCACAGGCGGCTGGTATTGCTGTAGAATTCTGCAGTCACATAATTCATTCTTACTTGACGTCAACTGGGCAAACGAGAATAGAAAAGACTGTGGAAACACTGAATACAATGGGTAGCTCAGTACGTGTTTAATTAATTTGTTAATCAGTAAACTAGTGATTATATGAATCACATCGTATAATTTTTCCCCCAGGTATTCTCTGGTATCACGTTAACTAAATTTGCTGGTATAGTCGTCCTTGCGTTTGCAAAATCGCAAATCTTCCAAGTATTCTACTTCAGGATGTATCTCGGAATAGTTTTGATAGGCGCTGCTCACGGTTTAATATTCATTCCAGTCTTACTGACGTTTATTGGTAACTATTGTATTTTTTTTTCTTCGTTGCTAACAGCCTGAAGACGGTATAGATAAGGCACTTTCAAATCTGAAATACTTATTACAGGACCTGAGAATACTATCAAAGAGCCATCGCCACTACCACAGGACACCGAAGCAGCTGCTGTTTCAAGTGAAAATAATATAAATAATGGACATGTCAAATAAATTCTTATACAGTAAGACTTCTCAACAACGTAACGCTTGGAAGCAGTTATTTCTCAATAGCTAACACCCCGCGTTTTCAAGTTACGCTTGCGAAAAAAAACTCTCCTGTGAGCGAATAAGCGAGATTAGAGAAAGTGGGGATAGATCATTATACTATTGTGAAATTTTACGGAGGTGGAAACTTACGCTATTGAGAAGTTTTACTGTAGTAGAATATTGTAATCGGATCTAAAGAAATAGGAGTAATTACATAATAAAGTAAACATTTGTGTTTTGTATAAAATTCTACTAGATCATTTTTTTATGCGGTCTTTCAACCATATGTATTTCGATTTCACTTTAGTCTGTCCGATCCCTTTTTCTGTTTTTCTCTATGTAGGAGCAACATCGAATGGGAGATCGAGTAAAGTTAGTATATTAGTATTTTTTCAAAACTCAGTTCTCATAAGGAATGTGCAGAAGCGTAATGATTTAAATTTAAAGTAAGAATCTGGCGCTAATGTCGATTAGCCAGTCATAGTACAGAGGTTGTAATGACGTCACTGCTCGCATGCGCGTACACGAGTGCGCATACTCATAAGGCTGCATGGAAGTTGGGTTAGCGAATGTTGGGTGATATGCAGTGATATGTAAAAATCAACATGTTTGCAAATAATGTAAGATGTGTTCCTGTTATTGTTGGAAATATTCTCAAGATTTCAAATACACTTGCAAGGAACTATGCATTCAAATCTAATTTAAAAATTAAATGGGTACGTCCAGAGAAACCATCCTGTATCTCAACTGAAATTAGTGGTGATTTAGGTTTAGATGTTAAAGTTGATCCAAATGAATACTGCAAAAAATATTGGAACTCAAAAGAACTTGAAGAGTAAGTGTATATGTAAGTAAGTATATACTTTGATGTTCTTGAAGATGATTTAATTACTTTCTTTCAGTGCCGATGATATTGTTAAAAAAATGTTTACCCTTGATTTTAACAAACGGAAAACAACTGTGGTTGTACAACGTGAAAAAATAACAAGTCTTGTGAAAAATCATTTTATGGATACAACGTCTATGGAGACAATCAGTAAGTATAATTATTATTATGGCTTTTGCGAGAGTTCATCGATATTACATTTATTTCTTGGTTTTCAGTTGCTAAAATGACCAATCAGATTTTACAACTGCAAGAGTATATGAAGGATCATCCAAGAAATTTACCAACCAAAACGCATTTGAAAGAACTTATTGAAAAAAGAAAAAAGTTTCTGGGTTACTTGAGACAGTGGGATTACAAACGTTTCGAATGGCTTCTTGAAAAATTAAACATTATTTATAAGCCTCATCCTCAGTATGTTATCTCGAACATATACTTTTCTAACAAATCATAAAAAGAAGATATTTTAAATACTCCCTTTCTCTACAGTCAATACCTCCCAGTAACCAGAAAAGATTCCTTGAGAAAATTAACAACCAAACATTGCGACAAATTGGTGCAAGAAAAGTTGGATGCTTATAGAAAGGAATTGGAGGAGGAGCAGAAAATTTTTTTTAAAGAAAAGGCTGAAAAACTTGCATTCATCAGAGCAGAAGAAATAGCATGTGGTGTCACTCCGACTGTCACAGAAGAACAAATTGAAGATGTAAGAAAAAAGGCAGCTGAATTACAATAATTAGTTGAATCGATGTAAAATTAGTGTGAATAGACACATAAAAGGATGAATTATATTTTATTACAAAAACTTTCTTAAAACTCCCTTCTCGTCTCCCACACAAATATTTCTCTGTAATCCATTTCGAACCAACAAACATCCACCTCTTTGCTTGATATTTAGAGAGTCTTTCTATCAAGCTATTCATAATATCTTTCTCCATTTTGTTAATTAAGCTAAAATGGAAATTACATACCAATAAAGTAGTATCACTCTTTTCTACCCCATCCAAATACGAACAGTTCCGGTGTACAGAAGGAAGTGCCAAAGAGAAGTTTCCTGTCAGACAAGTCCCAGTTTCCAGTTGTCTCGTAATACTTTTCATTCCACCAATAAATAAAAACAAGAGTAGTATAACGAGTACAGAATAAATAATCAGAAAGACTTCACAGGGCGTGGTACCTTCACTAATTACTTCCACGAAACCATAACACTTTATAAATCATGCAAAAAAGGAGCCGTTACAAAATTTGAATTATTTTTACGAGCAATGAACGACAACAGAGTTCAACGGAAGTATCAAAATTGAGTACCCATTTTATGGCCATCATATTTTTCCATCTAATAAAATGAAAATGATCATAGTGAGAGATAATTGTTACTAATTTCATATTCTCAGATACCAGTTTACATGAATACAATTTTCATAAAAAAGAAGCGGCAACAAATTTCATTTGAAATTCTCTAACGTCTTTCAAGATGAACAGATTTCGCAAAAACCTCTACCATCATCCTGACCGAATTCCCAAATGCGGCGTTACACTATTCTATTTCAATTCTAATAGCCTTCGGCAATATCAGACGTTTCCCAGGCAGCGTCTACTCTCAGCGATTGCACATTGCTCAAACTAAAGCAAGTCTTTCCTCGAGACGTAGGGAAGAGTGCAGTAAAAATGTAAGTGAATGTTCGCGGTATATAAAGAAGAGTGCACCGGGGATGCTGCAACACTCACGGAGAAATCTTCAAGGGGCAAATATACATATACTGTGAATTAAAACACCATAAAAGACGGCAGAAAAGAAGAAACGATGATAGTCGAGGTAAAGATACAAAAAAAAAAGTTACCACAAATCCTCAATCATAACCGTCCAAAATTTACAAAGAAAAGAAGTCTTAGACCTTCCCAAACTACATTAAAGATACGTGTTTAATGAATTAAAGAAAATAATTATAATTACATCATGTCCATATCTCATTATATCTTTACTAACAAGAACTGATTCTCTTTGCCATACTCGTATTCATTATTTATTATCTGTTTAATGAGTATACATATATATCCATACACGTTTCCATATAAATATGGTCAAGTGGTTGGATACGTGATGGGCACTCCTTAAAGGATACAAACTCTATCTCTTCTATTATGCAATAAAGAAGTTTCACCAGTGTAATTCTTAGGGCAAAGTATAATAACTGAACATACAAACCCAACACTAATAATGAACGATTGCAAGAGCGCGTGGGACGATTGTCATTGTTCATCGGATCCTAATCGCAATTCTACATTCCAGATTCTCTTCCTGATTTGCGCGCTGGAGATGACACGGGCTGGTATTCATCAAGGGTAAGAAAAGAAAGAAAGAAAGAAGAGAAATATAAAGAGACAATACCGAAAGCAGTAGCCATGTGAAAATTCACATATATTTTGTACCCAACAGTTTTGCACTGCCTCCAAGAGGGCCAAGATACTCGTCGTATCCTTGCGCACCAGTTAGAAATTCTGCAAGATTCGAAAACGTCGCCCCTGCAATCACATGTGCATTCAAATTGCCAAAGTCATCAGGATCGTCAAGAGATCGTAGTTCATCGCCGGTTTACGTCAAAGTATCTTCACCGGCTTCTTATAAGCCATTACCCAGGACCTCGTCTCTCGTTTATGTTGCACCGCCTATTCTGAAGACTGCAGGTGCGGTCGTGGCGACGGAGGAAGATTCTATGGAGATGGAGGTCGAGCATATGTCTTATCCAAAGTATTCTTTTAATTATGGTGTCATTGACGGATACACTGGGGATTCGAAATCAGCATGGGAGGAACGTGATGGGGATACTGTTAAAGGAGAATATTCTGTTGTCGAAGCTGATGGTACTATACGTACTGTATCTTATACAGCTGACGACCGTAATGGATTTAATGCAGTTGTGACCAGAAGTGGCCATGTTAAAGATTCAGCTGGACCTGGTAAAATGTTTGTACCGGCTTCTATAATGAAGAGTAATGGAGATAGGCGTAGACCCAGGCATTGAATTTCACTTAATTAATGCTTAAGCTGGTTTGTTACTTTTTTAATTGTTAAGAATAACATAAAACTTTTTGGGATTATTAAAAACTTTTGTTTTTGCTCTCATTAGTATTGATATATTTGAATGATGAGTATTCAAAGAATTATATGCATTTATGTGAAACGAAGGAGTGTCTGAATCATGCAAGTTGATAGTTTTTAAGATGACTATTATTGATACTAAACGCGACTGCATTTAGAATCAGAATATTTATTCATACATATTTTGGACGGTATTCTAAAACCTCATGAGAAGTGTTGGTGTAACTTAAAATAATATTTGTATTAATTAAAGAATAAATAAAATCGGTCTTGTTTTTTAATATAATGATAGTAGAAAAAGAAATATTTGTATGTACCAGGTACGATAAGAGTGAGTTCTTTTTATAGAAATAATACAAAAATATCTTATTTATACTTGCTTCACTGTACCGCCTAATGAATTTCATTCAAGGAAAGTTACGACGAGAGATTTAATCAAGAAATATTCATTAAAGTCATTACATCATATTGTAAGTATGAAAGTGTACTGTTCTTGAGACTTTCATGTAACTTTTTATTAATGGCAAATACAAACGAATCTTTTTTTAATCATCTATTCAATTTTCTTTTTCTAAACGCAATCACGGCTACCATCCATCTCTTCAATTTGATATTTTAACACGAGTACAAGAAGATACAATTGGAATATTACGAATTATCAAACATCCTTCACACGTTCACTTGCACTTATTATCTATTATTATCGTGACAACTATCAATCAGGTAACTGCAGACAGTATCACTCGTCCATAGTGTAAAATAGCATTTTCACAAACAGCGAACATTACCCAAATCCGTTTTCTTGATTATCTAAACTATTAATTACAACGGCGCTGAGTGGTTAAATAGAAAAAAAAGAAGAATGAAAGACTAACAAGTAATAAAGAGTAATGAGATGTGATGAAAAACTGAGCATATCTACTTCAATTCTCCAGTCTCTAAAGCAATTCATACAAGAGTAACAAGACATTCTTGTAAGTCCAAAAAGATAAAATGTTTCTTCTCCCTCATAGAGAATAAAGTAAAAAATGATAATACAAAATTAATATTTTTTCATGTACAAAAAGACTCTATCTATTCCTGGAACGCTTATTACTACTCTTTTTAGCACTGTTCGTAGATCTATTTTTATTATTAGAGTCTTTATTGTTACTGTGACTGTCCTTCGCAGATACAGAAACATGTTCTAGGTTTCCATTGGACATAGGTCCATTGGAAAATTGGACATTAGTGTCCGTGCTATTAAGAGTGCCATTATTTTGAGAATATCCACTTTGAACAGAGGTGTGATTCTTTCCAGTGGCCTCTTTGCTATTCCCCGAGGGATTCGCATTGGTAAAGTTGCAATTGTCCTCGCTGCCGCTGTTTCCAATCTGTGACTCCGACTCACTGTATCGTTCAACTGGAATCAAGGTGCTCCCATTAACGGTACACAGTGCGTACAAAGTTGAAGGAAGCAGCAGATAAATAATAAAAACTAATATGAAAATAGAAAAGAAAGTCCGATTTTCTACGTGAAATAATAAGATCGTTTGATTTGAACAAGTACAAAAGTGATGAGAATTTTTTGAATGATAATCACGTGACTCATGATTTTATTCTAATGTATGAATTAGCAATTATGACGGAGACAGTCATAGGATTCAAGAGAACTACCACCATTATTTTATTAATAAAAACTTTTATATACTACCAAGGCACATCGAGAACAAAGGCAAATAACTTGGTATACATAAACAGAGAACAGAATCACTAGAGATCAGCATAGGGATTAAAGTGATTTGTATAAGAATAAAGTTTGTTTTTCAAAAGTTCTAGAGCGATAGACTTTCTTGGCGAACCATAAATTGTAAAATTTATAAGCAATAGTTGTAGTAAATTAAAAGTATGCTGCCACCAGTAATTTTGTTCCCTTAAGACTAAAACAACTAATGCTATATCTAAAACCAATAGACATATTCTATTTATAATATAACAATACAGTAAACCAGTAATCAGGTAACTTAGATAAACATAATTGAGTACTTATAAAGACAGGAATAAAATTATAACTGCTATCGAAGAAGATTGATAAAAGAGAATACAAAAGAGTAAGATACCAATTAATAAGTAGCTTATTAAAAAATAGATAATTATGAATATCCATTCAGGTCCTTACTTTTTTCTTGTGTGTTCTCCACTAGACCGCTCACTGCCTGTAACATGCACAAGGTGCCCTTTGTACCGAGTACCATCAAATTGACATTCAGCCCATTTTGGTACCACTTGGTAGTGTTACTTACAGCCATAGATGTAATAGAAGATTTAGAGAATAATCTTTCAGCTTCTTTGAACTTTCTATTACGTTTGTCTGCTTTACTATTTGTGTTTTTGTTGCTGGCTAAATATCTGTCCCAACCACGGATAATGTTTCCATATAATTGCGTATCCTCCAAGTAACTTCCTTCGAATGCGTATATCTGTCGTTCTAAGTTAGCTAAAGTGTCCTGCAATAATACCATAAATATTTCAAGTCTTACATAAACAGAGCCAAATACGTAAAAGTATTCGATTGGAGACGCAGTTTGTTTCTACAGGTTATGTTTAACCTTCATTGCATACAGAAACACTAATATTACAAACTGTGTTAAACCTAATAGAACAAGAATCGTAAAATTTGATTGAGAATAAGATATTAACAAGTATATAATGTTTAGACTTCTAATTACTGAGAAATGTATAAAACAAAAGCCTAGATTTCTCGAATCAGTGTACTTTTTACATCCTAATACGTACAGCAATTTCTGCTTTGCGTTTCACAAGTTCAGCCAGTTCGGCCCTTAAATCCACCGAAGATTTTGTAGACATTATCTTAATTGTTCACAACGACGTAAATAAATATTATCCGTAAAACAGTAAATGTAAAAAAACATAAAATAGCTTTTCGAGAATATATCTTGATATATCTACTTTCTTTTATTAATATGCTGCAAGATGCCGCTAGTGACATATTCCGAATGGTACTGCCCACTAGTAAGATATTCTATAAACTCGCAATTGTTCCATATCTGCAGCTGAAAAATCAAATCGAATTTTTCCAGCTTTTCCTTTTTGAACTTACACTGTACTTTTTATTTGAACAAAATTACATGATTACCGATCAATGTATTTATCGTTTCATCAAAAGATACAGCGTTAGGAAGTAAGTTTCAGTTGTTTTTGAAATATTTGAATTTGTCTCAATAATCCTGCCAATCTAATTGCAGTAGATGGTTCACGTGTAATTGATGGTATGACACTTCCTCTTCTCATGGAGTAAAATCCTACAGGATTTGCAGTTTGCGGTCTGGCGTGAACAGGCAAATGAACAGCAGGAGCATTATGAGGAGCTTCAGTTGCTACGCATACAAAGCTGTTTCTCTCATGCAACAGTTTCATTTGTTGCTTCAAAGCCAGCACCTTGAAAAATTTCCTTTTACTTTCTCATTCGCAATATTACCTGATTCGACTACTGATTCAAGTCCTTCAAATAACTGTTACCTCTTTGTAGAGACCCACTACAGCATTAATTTCTTCTTCCTTGGCTGATAATTCTTCCTCAATTGCCACTATTTGCTTTGTCAAGGATTTGTCATTAGTCTTTTCTACCTGTTCTTGCAGCTTTTCATAATTTCTATTCCAAAAATTGAATTACTATATTTAATAGTGTAATTGTAGATTTTTTTTTAAAAGAAAACTTACGTATTCATTTCTTCAAATTGATCGTGCAACTTTATCAGTACTTCTCTTATTCCTTTTGTATTATCAGGAACAGTATGAACATTGCAGGATCCATTATTCATATTCAATTCCTCCTATAACGATATCCAGTTGTATATTTTTTTAATAACAATAATCTTAACAGCTATTAATTACTTGACGTTGTTTCAGCAAAGTACTTGATGTCAAATTAGGATTTCCTGTTATACTTTTGCGAGAGGCTTTTATCGTTTTGTCATACTTCACGCTTGGTTTAGTAACAAGCCCATATCCCTTTTGCTTCTATATAATTAACAACAAATATTAATTAATATTTAACTTGAAGAACAAAATATATATAACAATCAAGTACCTCATCTTCGTACAAAGTTCCTTCAGATCTCTTGCAATTGGCAGCCATATCATTTCTTTGATTCTCACAATAATCTTGAAGATTAGGAATAGTAATGATTCTAGGTGTTTGTCGTTGAAAGCAATTGACAACTTTTGAACTTTCCATAATTTCTTTATCAGTATTATTATACTTTTCAGACAAACATCCGTTACAGTTGACAGTCGTGTCTCGCGGTGATTTTCTGTATTGATCATTGATTTGATCAAAGAGCGAAGAAACTGGCTTCATACCTTTGCTCACTTTGCGAATAAGTAATGGCGTAATTCCATTAGCCATTGGTCGTGTTTTCATTATGCTTAATACCTATGTATAATATTTAATTAATTGTAATTGTCATCATTCATAATAACCGAGCGAATACAGTTCTTTCTCATACCTGTTGAATATTCAAGCCCAAGTTGTGACTCGGTGTTACAGAAGTGCCTACGACAAATGGTATATTTTTGAAGTTAAATCTGTTGAAGTATGATCTGCTGACTTGTTTAAGTTTCGATGCTACAGTTGGCATTTCATAATTTCTAATGACTGTAGGATCGTAATAAGATGGGTCGACAAATGATCTGTATCGATGATGATGATGACTCTTGTAACACTCCATAGCCTCGTTTTGAATATTAGACTGCTTTGGTTTGTAATCTTCATGACAATTCACTTGCCTAAGTTTAAGATAAATAATTTTTATGCAAATTAAGGAAATATAATATTTTTTATATACGTACTGTGTATTGTGATTGTACGATGACTGATACTGTGTGTCTTGGATATGCTTGCTATTACTTTCAGGTTTTTCGGTCTGTTGCAATAATTCTCGTTCATTCTGATGGGTGTACGATACATCAGGTATTGACTTTTCATCGATCTTGAAGGCGTTATTAATCGATTGACAATGTTTTAATTGCTGATCAGCTCTGGAGTGTTTACTAGATGCCAAAGAAATTGTACCACTCTCTGCAGCATCATTATGATAAATTTCCACTACGTCGTTACGACTTTTTGGCAATTGATTGGGAAATACACGTGATTCTTTAGGCATCTCCGTAGATGGGATTGTTATAGTGTGTCCTAAAAAATTAATAGTCTGATATTTAATTCATTTTTGTTATTCATATTTGCATGATACCTCTTTGCTTTCTTTTCTTGAAATCTTTCTTGACTGTTATATTGGTGTCTTTTGTTAAAATTGTACTCTTTGAATTAGTACTTTTTATCCGACCTTTCTTACGCTTTATCTTCGACGTTACTGACATTGTGTCATCTATTTTACTATTAGCAATTTTTTTGTTAATAGTGGCCGAATATGATGACAATGCTTTGTGCTTTCTTTCTGACTTTATAATCTTCCTGCGTTTTATCGTATGCGTATTCTCCGCACTGCCAGTAATCTTTAAGACTAATTCTTGTTTCTTGCTTTCTGCTTTCAAAGCCGTTATTGGATCGTTACGTTCTTCTTGATCTTCAATCGATGATCTTATTATAAGTTCCTTCGTATTCTGTATGTCCCTCTGTAAACCTTTTGAATATTCTATCAAATGCTTCTGGTAAGGATGTTGAAAAGCATTTGCATCATCGACATCATGTTCTTTGCAAGTCTGCAGACAAATTTAATAAATTAATACGTGTCATTTTTTTTACTTATATTTTTTGTCAAAATGAAACCTCGTGTCCTTCCACGAAACATGAAAATTTTGGCGACGGTGATGACGTTCTTTCCGTCAACATATGAGTGATGTTTCGGGCTTTAATTCTTCTTAACTGCTGATATTCTGTGTTGCTCTCTTCATTCGTTTCATCAACGACACTGTATGATTTCTCTATTTTTGGTGACAACAATGGATACTTGGAATCGTATCTTGGAGTTCTTTGTGTGAAACCTATTAAATAGTTTTTGTGTAATCTGAACATCAATTTGTATGCAGAGAAATTCATCTTCTATACCAGTCGATGTGTCCTCTTTGACTATCTCTTGCATTTTGTGTATATCTTCAAAGAGACTGTAATAATTTTCATCGACCACAGAAACAGTTTCTTGTAAATCCTTTGATTCCAAAGGAGATGTTTTTGCTTGCAGTGATTCAGATACAATGGATTTTTTATCAGATTCAATTTCCTTCTTTGACTCACAATCAGCTGGTACTGTCTGAACTCCTTGGTAAATCATTTTCATGTAATCTAGCTGGGATTTCAAAGAACCACATCTCGTTTCTGCTACTTCCAACTGCTGCTCGAGTTCTATTTAAAAAATAATAAATAATTAGTTATTAATATACTTACATAGATGTTTTGCAATAAAAACCTGTTAATCTAGTATCAGGGCCACTTCTGCTGGCTGTCACCTCTCTTGGGTATGGCTGCGACATGTATTCTGTGAAACCACCTGTACAAATAATAATTATTAGAACTGTTTTCAAGTTCTTTAACAATTTTTTACATTATATTAGAAATTTAAAGAATCATCTGCACGTCATGGAATCAAATTATTGTTCCACTATATATTAAGTGGTGCATCATTATTCGTTACACCGCGTATAAGGACTTTCAATTGAAAATTATGAAAAAAAAATATTTAATTTCATTTACCAGGAATCCATGTTTGCGTATTAGTAATCTCCATAATGACAGAAGTATATTATTTAATAGAGACACTCCATGGTTTATCGCTTTGAATTGTTGATACGCGTTGATTCTATTCTACGTTGTCTTTCGTAAAAGTGTATATAGACTTTGCTCAATGGGTTAAATGTAAATTTTTCCAGCAAAATAAACGGACGTATAAAACCTCACGAAATAGAAAAGATGAATTCGCAGGTTACAGTACCGGGATTCATTACAATTCTTCTTTTGTTAACACACGTCTTTTGTAACGAACATGACAAACAGTTTCATATTGCAACTCATGTCTGGACGTTGAATGACAAATTAATGAATACGATAATATCCAATAAGGTATAGGTTGATAGATATTTAAACAATTTTTATTCATAATTACGTAATATTAAAATGTGTATATTCTTTTACAGGACTTGCAGAGAAAGATAAATCTCTGTGTATGAATTCGTGTGAAAAAAAATTTCAGGTACGAATCATAATTGTTTGAGAATACTAAAGCATTAATTATTCGTTAATTATCATTGCGTGAACTTTCTTTTATCTACAGAAATAGAAATTGCGGATAAAAATGATTCAAAAGCGAATTCAAATTAAGCACATGATAAAGTTCAAATCAATCGAAAATGTTGTTACTAACTGTAGCCACCAGAGGCGCTACTATCATCTTCCCAAGAATATTTTAGGAAGACGTAAATCAGCGTACCTGTGAGTTGCAAATGGTGGACGGCCTGTCACCGTCGTATCGTTAACATCAGGTATGTGAATTTTATTGGATATTTCATCATAATCATTTTCCAAAGATATCGTAGGGGTTCATTACGTGTTAAAGAAATGTTACAACCATTTTTATAATTTTGACAATCAATCTTTCCCTATGAAAATTAAACGTTACGTAAAAAAAATTATTGAACAAGTTAAAAATAGTCACCGGGCGATCACGTTTATTTTCCCGCTGAAATATAAGAAAAATCTAGATTAAATGTAACCCTATTCTTGATGGATTACGTATTTTTTACTATCCTTGACTATCCCATCGATCCGTAGCCTGCAATAACCTATTTTTTCCATGTACTGCATATAGTCACTTATATATAAGGACGGTTGTGTAATACGAGTAGGAAGGTATTTTTGCTATAGCATATTTCGTCGGTGCTCCCGATTACTCTTGCATTATAAACATGTTTATTCATGGCTTTCTTGGATTTTTTCAATGTTACATTGCTGTTCTCCGATCCCTGATAATGAGGTGTGTCACATGACATTGACATAGACTGTCGTTCTAACAAAAAGAAAATGCTGAGGCTGTTAAATTTTTGCTCTCCTCAGCTTTAATGTTATTATTCATTTTTAACATTGATTTATAATTATTACAGAGTACATGTTGAATTACATATTCTCACAAGTAGTTTATCCATGACTCATTTCTAACTAATAGTAAACTATGAGAGTGTTCTTTTTTTTGTTTGACTGGGCATCAGTAAACCTTTCTCCTTTGGAAATGTTTAGCATTGGAGCAGTATTATATATGGGAGGTAACAAATAACATTGTACGACTCAGAATTGTGCCCTAGGGTACTGTTTTGTAATAGCCAGACAGTATATATTAATCAATGACCTGGTGAAGCACTGATGCTTATCTTTCAAATGTAAAAAATGATTTGTAGTGTTTGTGAAAAAAGAAATTATTATCTTTCCATGAGGAAACAAATATTATTTGCTGATTTATATTTGTATCAAATTATCACTTAAAATTTCAATAGGAATATTACTGGGTTATACTTCAATTAATTTTTTGAGCTAAGTAAACACTGTATTGAGATAACAATTTTTTTTATTGATGTTTTAAAAATAGGATGCAGACTGAATTTTGTGACTGATTAAAATTTTGTCATTATTTGAACTGTGAATCTTGATCTTGAGAATGTTCTGCAGTCATAGGTCATGCAACATTTTATTTCTCCTGCACGAATTATTATTAAATATAACTAGTCAACGGGTCTACATTTTTCTTCATTGGTTCATGTGATCATAAGGGAAATTTCTTCTTACTCCATTAGTCATTGATTTCAAATGTGTTTTTAGAAATCACAAAATGACGCAAAGTATTATGTAGTCATAGCAAAATTTCCAATGGCAGATAACAACCATATTTATATATGATACTTACATTGCGCATTTTGTATTGATAATGGCATTCAATGATATTTTATTAAGTATTCGTAGAATCCTATCAGTCATAGGATTATCAGTGTTTTTGGGAATAATACATGAAACAACTGTCTGATGTTTGATCTCAAACGGCTATTGGGTACCATACAATGTTTACTGATTATCATCCCTGCATCTAATCACATTCTTCAAAATCGCCAATGACAAGAAATGTGCAGAGCAGAAATAGAGTGTAATCTCTAATTAATCCTGTATTAATTGTTACGTCCCTGAGAACAATTAGACTCAAACTCTGATAACAGTATCTGGTTCCATACGTTTATTAACGTTTTGCAAGATATACCACATTGTCATAAATTTATCATTGGATTTAATTGGCGCAGATCTGATTACCGGCTTATCTGATTCGGCTGAAGCATCAAGTATAGTAATTTAAGCGTATTGCAATTTGGCAACGAGCCTCCTTGGCAGCTACCTTATCTCACACGTAATACCCAATGGAAAAGATAAAAAAATATTTTTTCAAGATGAAACTTCTCGTTTAGCGACTATTAAGTCAATATTGGGCTGTCATAGTTTAACTTTCTTGTTACCAAGATATCAGTAACATTAGTAAATATCTGTAAAAAAGAACCGTGGCAATTCTAATACTGCAACAAGTTAACTTATGACAACGCCTTGTAAATTGTAAGCAAAGACTTGCCCAACTATTTATGACATGTATAGTGACACGACACTCATTATGACTTCATTAATTTGATACAGCCCGGTATATCAAGCTCTCCTACATACCTCAAATCTTTCCCTTACCATTTTCTGGCTATTGGTCAAATTAATCAATTTCAACATGTATTTATTTTAAAAGTTGGCACATCATCCTCTATTGCATAATGAAGTTCTGCCAGATTCGTCCAAGCCTAACGATTCACCACTCAAGCCGTTTAAAATACTCTACACCACATCGCATTACAGGCGCACAAGGCGGAACCTTTGTTTTTTTCCTTTCCCATCGTAAGAAATCCAACTAGAAAACTATACCAAGGTCCAATTAGCCTTGCGTTACCAATTCGTTACATAATACCAATTTCAGGAGTATCTAAACTTAATTGTTTGTTCCTCATTAGTCGTGCGAAAGGTGGTTGTACACCGTTTTATTCCTGATGAGCCTCCTTTTCTTTTTGTCATATAACTCGAACTTTTATCAATAGTAAATTACGCACAGAACTCTACACACCGTGTCAGGATAAGTTCAATAGTCCAATCTTTGAATATTATCGCAAGTTTAATTAACTCATTCAGTTCTAAATTATCATGTCAAAACAGCAAATATCGTCACAGAAAATAGGCGTGGTGATAGTATTGAGGCGTGTGATAACGTCACACTGTCTACTGTAGATAAGGCCAGACAGCCTTGAGAATACTCATGAGACATACATTATTTCTGCACAGACGTAATCGCAATGCGTATATACATATAAATGCTGGGTAAGATTAATTCTTCAAGGTTTATCGATATTATCGGTACGTTTTCCTGTAGTATAACGAAATCTGATAAAGTCATTGGGCTTATGTCAAATGCAGTTTTTCTTCTGCTGTTGCTTTCGGCTACGTTCATGCGGATTAAACTCGTACCGGCCAGTTTATGCTGCGTTCAATTTATCAAGACAGTCAAAAGTTCAGTTAGTCGATCCACTAATCAGCTGGAGTTGTGAGCTAGAGACGTGGTAGCTGTGTACGTATGATTTTCTTTATTATACAGTGATAATGTAGGGCTTTGTATTATCGGTTATTGAGTTTATTGAATAGATTAGATTGTATTATTGCTTCTTTCAAATCTGAATTACCTCTTTATTGTCTATTTACGTTGATGTATTAAGGATGTTATGATGTTGAAGTTGTAATATTGTTTAGTGGATTTGAAGAAGCCAAATTGGTAGATACTAGAATGCTTTCTTTTTACAGGTCAAAATGCATCGGGCTAGAACAGTTTTCAGTTCCCTGGCCCCCTTGGCCCCACGTATCTGTGGGACTGAGAGGTTTGCCTCCTGGTTGGTACGTGGTCATCCCTTAACTAGGAACAGTCAGGTGATTGTGGCTGCACCTATTCGAAAATACAACAGTCCTGCAGCTGCGGAACCCTTTCTCAATGGCAACTCCAGCTCTTACGTTGAAGAAATGTACAATGCCTGGCTTCAAGATCCTCACAGTGTACATGTGGTCGGTATTGTTGGATATACTAATGATTGCATTCTGCTAAGTTGTTTTTAGCTGTTTAACTTATTATTATCGTTGTTTCAGTCATGGGATGCCTTCTTTCGTAACAGTACTGCTGGAGCTATGCCAGGTTTGGCTTATCAGGCACCTCCATCACTTGCACCGAGCTACAATCAGATACCCCTTGGAGCATTGATGCCCGTTGGTGGTGGAAGTCAAATTAGTCAGCTTCCCATCAATGAAAAGATCATCGATGACCATCTTGCTGTTCAGGCTATCATTCGATCCTACCAGGTATGTTTCATCGTAAAGTCATTCCATTAAACACATTTGGGACTTCCCTCGAAAGTTAAAACATTTTCATATATCTACTTGTTTAAGTTATTATCGTTTCAGTACCAGCCACCATATTTGTATTATTTTATTATCGTTGCATTCTTTTTTTTCTTTTAATCAAGTAATGACGTTTATCCTTGCTGTTCAATTTACATTCTGAGAGCTCGGATTCTCGGGATCGCATTAGAAACTGAAAACCGGTTTCATGACATTGTCACAATTAATTTCAGCTGTTCTTCGTACATCCATTTGGTTTTTGTACAGCTGTAAAGGACAATAATAGGCTGCTGTTGATAATTCTTTTTTTTTACTTTATCTCGAAATCTGCAACCTCAATTTTTCGATACTTCAAAACTCCGTACACGTACTTGTTGAGACAATTGACAGGTAATGAAAATGATTGCGTTGTCAGTAGTATACACGCCAACTAAACACCTCCCATCTTATCGTTTTATCTCTATTTACTGTATTATTTATGAATTCTGTGAATTGAGGTCACAGATTTTTAAAAATTATGATTTACGTAGTACCGTAAACTCTTTCTCAAAGCATATCAGTGTTTCATATAATTGCCGTTTATTCACGTTAGATTCATACCTGCAGCAGCATGTCTTTGGTAATGTTCAAGGGAAGTCACGATCCTTAGTTATGCATGGGTTAAAGAGACCTCTCTTTTCTTTACTTTTATTATCAATATCATAACTACCGCAGTCTACTGCGTCTTCTACCTCAAGCATGTCTCGCAAAACTGTTATTTACTCTTGAAAATAAAAATTCTTTTGTTTCGCAAGGCTTCACTATCGTCCATTAACTTAATGAATATAATTATTAATCAATGAGGAAGAAGCGGCAGTACTTTAATGTTCATTATTGTGTAGTGACGTATGTGTATAAAAAGGTGCGACTGTCTTTTGACATTGTGGACTAAATTTGCTCACAAGCCGTTCTAGAAAGAAAAGGGGCAAGGCTCAAGAAACAAGAAATAATGGGCTGACCCTGCGCACCCTGTAAAATGTCAATCTACCAGCCTTAAGTTTGTCATGCTTTTACCATTGGATTGGGTCTGTGAGCGAACTTTCTCCTGTGTTCGATGACACTTTGTACTGTCAAGTGGGATAGAAATAAAAGTGTCTAGCACAAAATGTTACAATATCTATATCAACCAAGGATTAAATCATGTGGGTTTTTTTTTTGTGGGGATGTTCTTCATTGGTACATAGGCACGAGGTCATTTAGTCGCTGATCTGGATCCACTTGGTATCATGCAAACCGACAGGATACACACACATTATGCGGCCCGCAAAGGTGCCCCAGAGCGTGTTCTACTACAGTATTCGCTTGGTAAGGCTTCGAACCCACTTCATATATTTATGCCTCAGTCAAGTAAAGAGTCAATTGAGATTTTGACTTATTCAACCAAACTACCTAGCTCGCTTACTGTATAAATCAATGAATTTATTGTTAATCCAAGTCATCATATGCCTTGGTGAACTCTTGTCTTTACTTGATGAAGGAATAAAACGTCATTCTACATAAAACTCGTGGTTCTTGCAGCAGAGACATTGACGCCTTCTTCGACTGCACTTTCCACGGGGAGAAGATCAATTTGTTTCAATGGCAGCCGAAATTAGAATAATTATCAATTAAGCACAAGGTCCTATGTGTACTTCAGTAATGCTGCTCATTCTTCTGATCAACTGAATCATACTGTAGCTTAGGTTGATTAACGTCATCTGAAATCTAATATTGTCATTGCTTGAAGAAGGTAATTTCATAACTTTAATTATATATTTATCCAAGATTCAGTTGCTTTTTTGATTCTGCAGTCATTATCGAAGGAGGCGTTAACAGTCATTTTTGATTATCATAACAGATACTCTATACTGATACTGAAAGTCCATTGTGGTCGTGGGTCAATTAATTGAACGTGATGTCGCGCCTTAGGGAAAAGTACTGAATGTTTTGGGCGAGCGAAAAATTGCAATGCTGATAGTGTCGATGGTGTCTGTTTGATTAGATTGATGTATACGACAGTGTTTATTCAGTCGGTTGTATATGCATAACTGCAATGGAGAAATGTTGCCAGGCTTTTTTGTCCCTCTGCAGCTGATTGGATTTAACCTTGCGAATTAACGTTGAAACTTTAAAATCAGGAGAATTGCCAATAGCGAAACAATTAGGAATGTAGATTTGGGGGATCGTTAATGTATTTTTTTACGTTCCACTGGTTTTCTGGATTGTATGTTTGGAGGATGCAGGTAAGGGAGAGACGCATGTTATCTTTTCTAATCTATCAAGCTTCTGCACGTTTATTGGCTGTTCTATATTTTGTCTATTGCTTCTCTAATTGCTTAAATCTGTCATTATGGAGATTCATGATTGCATTTAATTATTACCTATGCTTCAGGCACATTGCATTGTCACTTGAATATTTTTGATTAACTTTTTACTTAAATATATTTCACGTATGCACACCTGATATGCGTCAATTGGATTTGACAGCTGTCAATCTTTTATTGACGTTTTGCAGCTTGACGACAATTCACTCTTATGTGCAAAATAGATTTTCTTTCATCTGGGAGGTGTTAGTAGGTATTTGTTGAAAATAACTAAGAATCTTGTTACTTGACTAAGTATCTGATTTACGTGTTACGCTTGATTTTCGTTAATCAATTTTCGATTGAAATTCGCATTACATTTTTTTTTGTTCTCCCTTCGCCCTGGTCAAGATTCTGACTATCGTTTTTAATTCTTGAAACTTTATGATTTTCCAAAGGACTATTTCTAAGGGCGGCAATGCCACTTTTCTTTTTCTTTATTTTTATTGCGCAACGCACTTGGAAATAGTTATTTGCTGTGTTTATTGTCATATCCATATATTCACGTACTTGCCACGAGAGACCTGTGATTTGTCGGGGGCTGGCAAGAATTTGTTTTTTAATTGTATTTCTTTTTAGTAACTGACAAACCTACCACAGTACGCTAACTTTGTGTTTTGATTTGTAAAAATTCGACCAGCCCGCGACAAACTTGTCTTAACATTTCCACGACGTTCGAGGCTATTGAGTCATTTTGAAAAAAAATATCTTTGGCCCGCCTGAACGCGGCATTGAATTGACAGATCCGTGGGCATCATATCGCTAAATTGGATCCACTCGGAATCAACAGCGCTGATCTTGACGATAGGCATCCTCAAGAGTTGCTCTATAATCATTACTCATTCGGTAAGCGAAAACAAAAAAGAATACGTCGTGTCGGCAGAAGTCAATGCACAATTTCTCTTATTACTTATTATTACTAGTTCATTATATTAGTACTCTTTCGAGTGTCCAGTTTAGAACTAGTTTTGTACAGCGGACTGATCAGGATTTCATGAAAGACTGTGAAGATAATGAGATTTTTTTTCTTTTAAAATTTATATTGCTGTACACGATGGTACTATTTTTTTCCCCTTCATCTGATCAGTCTTCTGTCATTTGGTAGTGCGTGTTTGATTATCACGTTATACCGTAACTCTTTTCGATACGTGTTATCAGTGGCTTTACTAAAAACGAAAAGAAATCCGTTACCACATAGACTACAAGGAAGCAGACAAAAATAACGAAACAAAACGAAAGATTTATCCCGTCGTGACGGCTTTTGAAAATGAAAAAAACACTTTCGCGTTATCTCATCATTTCATCGATCAATTTTCTTTATTCTTATTTATCGATTTCTTCGTATTTACGAACACGTTTTTATGCTTTGTCGCTTCTTTTCATTTATTTCGTTGTCAGCAGTAAGTCTAACTCTCGCGACGGCAGCGCCGCGCGCGGCTAATTTTCTCGAAGCTTCGGGCTGACAGGTCGGCAGAGGGTATTGCTGGACAAAGAATTAATAAATGAAAATAATGATTGTTCCTCTCGGAAAAGTTATATAACAATGAAAGAAAAAAATAGAATAAAACGGCTCCTTTAGGAGGTAGGTTAATTTTTTTTTTAATGACAGAAAATAAATATTATCATAGACGCTAAGACTTTCGTTTGGAAACTCATAGAGTCTTTCTTGTTTTAAATTGGAAAAAGAAACTGAATGATTCGATTTTCAATCTGAGTATTGATGTCCACAGGGAAGAGACCCCGCACTACTTACTCGCAGGAACTTCAATATCGAGTAGCTGCCCTTATGAAAAGTATGTAACTACATAAAAAAAAAAAGTACCTGAAACTCAAATCCCAATCTCGACTGTAATTTATCACATGGTGGCGTTCTTCCCGGTATACGCACTGTCGTTTAGTTTTTAGGGATATCGTATCTGTCCTACTGATAACTTGGGAACTTTTGTAGCTTTTCACTATATTGACATATATACATATATATATACATAAGTAGATTCTCTTTGCTGAGTACGACAGATGAATGACGGCTTTTTTGGGAGCACCATTGCAAACGCAGATTACCACCTTTACTTTTGCTATCACGAAAGTAACTTTTTGTACATTTAACGTGCAACTGGACGTTGAAGTATTTTGGTGGCGGTTGTTATCATTATTATTATTATTATTATTTTCAGGAATTTTTATTTCTCTCTTTTTTTTTGGCATCAACTTCTTACACATTGCATCCGACAAACATCGTGCTGACGCGATAATTGGATTTTTTTTTGCAAATATTTTCAAATCTCCGCATCTTGATTAAATTGGATAATTTAAAAATCAAAAAAGTAACTGTCGCACCATTCCTTGTGGTTTTACTTGTTTACTCAAATTTGTATTTATTTGTTCTCTCTTCTTCAGCACCTTTGTGTCTCGGGACTGTTCTGTACACGTTCGATTCAGTCGCTCACGTTTTCTCGTGGATCTTCGAATATCCGTCTGTCCTACTACATCCGGTTGTGGTGCTTCTTCACTTTCGGCAGTTTAAATCGTCTCCTTTCTCTACGTATGATTTCTTCTTTCTTTGGCGAATGTTGTCTGGGAATTTCTCTTTATCCTCCATCTGGTGCTAAATTGAGTTTTCTATTTGTATTTTTTTTTTTTTTATACATATAGCCTTTCGCATCTCTTGCTTTGACCTATATTTATCTCCCCTATTTCCCCTCGATCACTCTCTTTGTCTTTTTTTTTTCGTAATTCATTGGGAAAACGAAAAATCTCTTTCTCGTACGGTCTTCCAGAAGTCTCGCGCGGCAACGGATATCCTTTTCCTCTTGCATGAAAGAAAGAAAGAAAAAAAAAAAACAAGTTTTTTTTTCTATACACACTGGACTTTGCTTTTCACGTTTTAATACCTCAAAAAAAAAAAAGTAAACTAACATCGTAGATACAAATAAATATATTAGCACTAACTGAACGATCAGCTGATTATTTATCACAGTTTCAGAGAGAAGGGTGGTTGGATGATTCTTTTAGTTTATTCGACTTCGGGACACGGCATTGGGTTTTTTTATTTTTATTTTTATTTATTTTTTCTTCCAGGAAAGTGAGAAGTCGAATTACGCTTAAACGAGATAAAAAAGCAAAAGTTCAAAATTAAAAGACACCGTTTACACGCGTCAAGTATATGCTCTTGATTTTTCTTGTAAATTTTCAGTATCAGTCTAAGTAAGAAGAGCAATGGGCACCTTTCATTATGACACATTGGTACGAGCAATGCCATGGTCCTGGTTGCTGCCTTGTCAAATTTCATTAGGTCAATGTTGCACTCGTCATTGTTAACAGGGAAGACAAAATTATTGATTACGGGACGAGGAAAAGAAAGATCTGAAAAATTGATCAAAGCTTTCAGTACGAAAGTTTCATCTTGGGTATCATTTCCGTTGTCTTGTCCTATGACGCAATCGAATAAGAGAAATTGACAGTGTTTATACGTACATTGGGACTGTGGCATTTTGTTGCGTTTACGTGTACCTTGGAACGGTCGCAAATTGAAATAATTGTATTTTTAATTTTTCCAAAAAAAAAAAAAAACAAAAAAAAAATTGAACAGAGGAAACCGATATGGATCGTGTCTTCAAATTGCCGTCCACCACGTTCATCGGTGGCAAGGAGAAGTCGTTGCCCCTCAGGGAGATTCTGAAACGACTGGAGGCCGCGTACTGCGGTCACATCGGCGTGGAGTTCATGTTCATAAATTCGCTGGAGCAGTGCAACTGGATCAGACAGAAGATGGAGACACCCGGTATAATGGAGATCACGAACGACGAGAAGAGACTGATTCTTGCACGGTTGACACGTGCCACTGGGTAATTATTTTTGTTGTTGATGTTGTTGCTATAGATGTCGTTGGAATCTTTGGATCTTTAATATCGAACGTTTGTTTTGACAGGTTCGAGGCATTCCTGGCGCGCAAGTGGTCATCTGAGAAACGATTTGGTCTTGAAGGATGCGAGATTCTGATACCTGCGATGAAGCAGGTAATCGACAAGTCTACGGAATTGGGAGTGGAGTCCATTGTCATGGGAATGCCACATCGTGGACGTCTCAATGTCTTGGCTAATGTATGTCGAAAGCCTTTGAGTCAGATCTTCACTCAGTTCGCTGCTCTGGAAGCTGCTGATGATGTGAGTAGAGGCTCTTCGATGAAGTGCTGCTGGTTGGATGATTGCGAAAGGATGCTGATGTTGATCTATTGAATTTATCAGGGTTCCGGAGACGTGAAGTATCACTTGGGAACTTACATCGAGCGTCTTAATCGAGTCACGAACAAAAACATAAGATTGGCTGTGGTTGCTAATCCATCTCACTTGGAAGCTGCTGATCCGGTTGTACAAGGGAAGACTCGTGCTGAACAATTTTATCGTGGAGATGGCGAGGGCAAGAAGGTCATGTCCATTCTTTTGCATGGAGACGCTGCCTTCTGTGGTCAGGGCATCGTTTTCGAAACCATGCACTTGTCCGATTTGCCGGATTACACCACTCATGGAACGATTCATATTGTTGTTAACAATCAGATTGGTTTCACCACTGATCCCAGGCATTCGAGATCTTCGCCTTACTGTACTGGTTAGTAGGGAGACCTTTTTTTTTTCATTTTATATGTTTCTTTTATTTTTGCTTTTCTATCTTCTTTGTGTAGACGTTGCTCGCGTTGTCAACGCTCCCATCTTCCACGTGAACTCGGACGATCCCGAAGCGGTGATGCATGTCTGCAAAATTGCTGCTGAATGGAGAGCTACCTTCCACAAGGATGTTGTTATTGACATTGTATCTTACAGGCGCAATGGACATAACGAAATTGATGAACCCATGTTCACGCAGCCTCTTATGTATCGCAAGATCAAGAATACTCCGCCTGGTCTTGATCTTTATGCTAACAAGCTGATCAGTGACGGTGTTGTTACTCCCGAGGAAGTCAAGGTTGATAGATCTTTTATATTACCATACCTTGTATTTACAAAGTTCATATTTGCACAGGAGTATAGAATTAATTCTTTATTGTTAGGACGTCAAAGACAAATACGAAAAAATTTGCGAGGACGCATACGTCAATGCCAAACAGGAAACCCACATCAAGTACAAGGACTGGCTCGACTCTCCCTGGTCCGGATTCTTCGAGGGTAAGGACCCTCTGAAGGTATCGCCCACGGGTATCAAGGAAGACACTCTGGTTCACATCGGCAAGAAGATGTCATCTCCTCCACCGAATGCTGCGGAATTCGTCATCCACAAGGGTAAATGATTTTCAATTTGATTTATCCGCAGGTCGTTGTTGCGTTGAATATTTTTTTGACTGGTTTCTTTTCTTTCTTTCAACAGGTATCGAACGTATTTTGAAATCTCGTATGGAGATGATCGAGTCTAGAACTGTCGACTGGGCTCTTGGCGAAGCTATGGCTTTCGGTTCTCTTCTCAAGGAAGGTATTCATGTGAGGCTGTCAGGTCAGGACGTCGAAAGAGGTACCTTCTCTCACAGGCATCATGTCCTTCATCATCAGACGGTGGACAAGGCTACGTATAGACCCTTGTGCTATCTCTACCCGGATCAAGCACCGTACACAGTGTGCAACAGTTCGCTCTCTGAATTCGGTGTTCTTGGTAAATATTGTTATTTTCTTTTAATCGTTTTCTTTTATTGCTTAAACTTCAACAGGCGATTCTGAGCGAATGATTTCTTTACAGGATTCGAATTGGGATACTCAATGACCAATCCTAATGCTCTTGTCTGCTGGGAGGCTCAATTTGGTGACTTCAACAATACCGCTCAATGTATTATCGATCAATTTATCAGCAGCGGTCAAGCCAAATGGGTTCGTCAGTCTGGACTCGTGATGCTGCAACCTCATGGTCTTGAAGGAATGGTAAATAATTTCTTGTACCAAGGATTGTGTCTTTTAGGGTAAGAATCTTGTCAGGTGACAGTACGTGGGACTTTTTATTTCAATTTCAGGGTCCTGAGCACTCGAGCGCTCGTCTTGAGCGATTCTTGCAGATGTGCGCCGATGACCCCGACTACTTCCCACCCTTGAGCGAAGAGTTCGCCGTACGCCAACTTCACGACATCAACTGGATCGTAGCTAACTGCAGTACACCTGCCAACTACTTTCACATTCTTCGCCGACAGATTGCCTTGCCCTTCCGCAAGCCCTTGATCCTCATGACTCCCAAATCGCTTCTTCGTCATCCCGAAGCTAAGTCCAGCTTCGACTTGATGACTGAGGACACGCAGTTCCTCAGGATTATACCTGAAGAGGGTGTGGCTGCTCAGAATCCCAACAAGGTCAAGAGGGTACTCTTCTGTTCCGGTAAAGTTTTCTACGATCTGAAGAAAGCTCGCACTGAGAGGCAACTGGAGGAGACCGTTGCTATTACCAGAGTCGAACAGGTAATGCACAACGAACGTCATTTCCGTCGCTGACGAATCTTCTAACACTTTGAAGAATAATAATGAAATATCCTTATATTCTTTTTTTTTTTTTTATTACAGATCTCGCCCTTCCCGTACGATCTCATTATGAAGGAGGTTGCTAAATATCCAAATGCTGATCTGATCTGGGCACAGGAGGAACACAAGAACCAGGGTGCCTGGACATACGTACAGCCCAGGTTCCAGACTGCATTCAACGGAGCGCGTGGTGTAACGTAAGTGGCAATTACATTGATTACACTAGCCTCTTTTTGCACTCTATTGTAAGATTCCTAAAGGGAATTTTCAAAATCGAAATTTGAAACACAGCTGGTGATGTTAACGTCTCTATCACCAATTGAAATGCTATTTATTATGTGGAATCTAGTAAGAAACAGCCACGCCCAGAAAATGACTAAATATTTTTGTTACCTGTCAATCAATATATGTACATTGCTCATTTATTTCGGTGTATCACCAATTCGCTACTGTTGACATGGTCCACATTTTTATTCTCTTATTATCTTGTACGTTACTATGTGTTGACGATGCGTGTACGCGATTTCAAGTTACACCTTTCACAAACTTTCAACGGGTCCAAACGTTAAATCGTGATTTAGAAAAAAAAAAGGAATTCTAAATCTCGTGCTTTCGTTTTCACAAAGTACAGTAAATAAAATTTGGGCCATGTTCCAGTAGCAGTGGTGACTCGAGCGCGGGTGAAAATAGTGGCGGGTGGTTTAGTGGCTGGTTTTCATCGTCTAAGTCGTCAGAACCTGTGAAAGCGACAGAGTCAAAATCGACAGAACAAGAAAATCCAAAAGAGAGAACAGTGAGGTAATTTTTTGAGAAACGTTTTGTTTACGCATTGATACTTTACTATTGGAGCTTTTCAGTTATACTGGAATCTCATATGAAACAACGAGCTTTGGATAATGTTAGACGATGAAAGGAGAAAAAAAGGACATGGGGAACACGTGAAGGACGAAAAGTTTTCTTTTTTTTTTTTCAGATACGCCGGACGTCCCACCGCAGCGTCGCCAGCTACCGGAAGTAAAATGCAACACCTCAAAGAACTGAAACAATTACTGGACGACGCCCTCAATCTTTAATTCTTTCATAGCACTGTGTAGCAAAAAAATTTTATTTATTCTTCTCCCCTTTTATTATAGTAATTGTTATACAGATCGTTCTCTACTCTATAAAGTAACGTAAGATCAGTCACCGTTGTCTGAATAATTTCACGTAGTCTCATCCCCGCATTAGTTTGCCCCCCTAATTGATCTTGTAAAGGAGCTTTGTTTTCTCTACTTTTTTTTTACATTAACGCAAAATACAATTATTCTAGTTAACGAAGTACAATAATTATTGAGACTTGTAATAATTGTTTTATTCTTTTTAAGTTTCATTCAAACTATCTTTTGCGCCTGGTATCGATTGTATATTCGACATTACGTATCTTTTTTTCCTGAACGCGTCGTGACAGTGATTAGTCACTGACTGTGTGACAATCAGTGACTGATTATTTATTTACTATTTATTTTTCCAAATAAAATTAAAGGAAGTGATCGACATACCAACGCGACGTCATTGTCACGACGTTGATATCCGTCGGCGCGGTCCAAATTTATAAATGTATTTTGTGTTAATCTTTGAAAACAACAATTATGGTGCGAATAATCACACGGATTTCTATGCTTTTTCTTTCTTTTCTTGTTAATAATGTCCATATCTCAAGTTTATCCGTGAAATGTAAAGATTGATATTGAAGTATTATTTTTAATTTATGCTAATCACTGCGTTATGAGATTACAGTGCGAAAGTAATGCGCAGTTACGTACAGGGAGTTTCAGGCGAAACTTTTCATGACTGTGTCAGATCAGCCTGGAATAATATTGAGGGATGTGATGGATTTGTCGCGATTATGTAAACCGGGGATGCCAACCACTTTAACTTTTTATCGTTGCTGTGTTTTTGTAAAAAATTAAATGATTGGCAAGCGCATCGATATATGTATATATACATATATATATATAAGAAAAATGTGACGGACTCGGCTATCTGATGTTTCTTTTAAATCAGCAATATCTACCTGTCACGAGTAACAACTTCAGAAAGCATGAAAAGTTTCTCAAGGGTCTGTTACAATGCGATTTATTAAGATAAAAGTAAAATTAACAATTAAAACATGAAACTTAACACACGAACAAAAAACCTTTAGCGATATATAAATTAACGTAATAATTTAAATGTAAATTCAACGAATTTATCGTTGCTTCACATTAGACATTACACGCACTCCGAATCCACAGTATTTATGGTTTATCAAACTCTGAAGTAATTAATGAAAATTATTGTTTCCTCTAATTAATAAACACGTTGGACCTCGACACGCAATAGGGATTCGAGCTATTTAAAGGCTAGCACGTGCAACAATGACGTAACTTTGTTTTGTCATTTAGCGTAATGGGAAAAGAATTAATTATAATTCACAATGCAATATGGTATCCGATCTTTACTGTATCGATCTTGTCGATTGATCGGCTGTAGCGGCATTTATAACTTAGGATCTTGTAGATTTGCGACGTGGTCCAATATTATAATTCGATGTAACTATTTTGTTTGACACTACTCGTATTAGTATCTGCATAATGTTATAATTTAAAAATGGAAAAAGAAATGAAAATTTTGTGAATATTTATCTAGACCAATGAAGTCCGATTGAAAGTAAAGTTCATGATGATAGGCTATATTTTATTTAGTGAGGAAAATCAAGATATTAAATTACACGGTATAAATAGGTGTCTTGTTGTTTTCAAGTTAATTTTACCTGGAACCCGTGAATTTAATGTATGCTTTGGCCCCAAAAAATTATCCTATACTTTTACGGTTGTCAAAACTCGACAATTTTTATATATTTTTTGTTTTTAAGCACTACCCAGAATTATGCACATCTTCATACACAAAGTCTGACGTTGCGTTATGGCCCAAACAAGATGATTTTTGAATTCTGGGTTTTGAGTTGTCAAAAATAATTTTTCACTTTTCCTTCCACTCTGGTTTCTTCTATCTGTTTCTCTCTCTCTTTATATTCCTCTGTATTATAAAAGTGGTTAAGACAAGGGAGACCATCCAAATGATATTATCCTAATGATGACAGAGTGTTGTTAATAAGAAATTATTATTTAATTTGTTGACAAGGTAAGGTAGTATTAACGAGATACCAATTCCAATCTCATCCAACATCTTTATTTATTTAAACTATTTATCCATTGTTCACTTGTTCGTTTTCTTTATCTTAAGTTTTCCTCACTGATCTCCCTGTCATAGCTTCGTACAGTAGTTACTTTAATGCAGGCATATATACATTATTTCTCAACAATTATTATTTTTCGTTCTTTCTAACGTACACCAAGCCATTATTTCGATTTTTGCCAAATTTTATATTTTATATTTCACCCGTTAAATAGCGAGAACTTAATCGTAACTCGATAGTATGTGTTAACTTACAGGCTACTTAAAATTATTCGATTTTTTGTTTGCCATCCTTTGGAAAGCAGAAAACTCGCGATCACTCTCCATGCCTTTGAGAGAAAATTTATAACTTACTTTTGTTTCGTTTGTCCCTTAAGCGAACCGACAGCTTGGAAATTATACAAATTCGGACGCCACGTCAGCGATAAAAACAAAGTGGCGACGAGGAGAAGAAAAACCAAAAATATAACCTTAAAACGTAAAGTTTCGCGCATCGACAATTCTCTAACGTTCCACCGAGGGAATCATGATAAAATAATATCTCAATCTCCCAGTATCGTTATCTCAATATATCTCTTTCTCATTTCTTCTTCTCGTTTCCCCGATTAATTCAACTTTTACGAACAAATAACCTCAAAACGTTTGACATTTAATATCTACCACTTAAGTCATATACGTGACATGCAAGATAAGTGTAGCTTTATAAACATAACCAACAATATGCTCCGAGGATATTGTAGCAGTTTATGAGAAAAGGAGATCTCGAGGTCTGGTACCGAAAGAAAGAAAAAAGAGAATTTTATATAAACTCGAGAAAGTAGAATTAAATAATAAAACGGCTCGTCGTCATGAATGGATTTTAAACGTTTTTACCAATCGGTGACGATTAGTTTCGTTCTCATGTGTATATATATTTTTTTTCCTTTTTTGTCATTCACCATTTAAATTATTGGTACGCGATTCTCGGCGGCTGATCAACAGCGAATTGATTGATTGACTTGACAGACAGTCGTAATAACGTTACAGTAAAGTTTTAATTTATATAGTCAGTTCGAAGTTAATGAAATTCAGCTCTTAGTAATCGGTCTGTCCAAGCACACTGTACATGATCCTCTTGAAGCTGTTGCTCTGATGAATCTTCTCGCCGTCATCGCTAATGGCGTTTACCTGAAAATAAATATTTAAGATTTAGAGGAGGGAAATGAAATTTGTCTTGAGAATATCTAACAGCAAAAAATATATTAGTCAGTCTCAATTTGGCGCATGCGCGTAGCCTCTGTACCCAGTAGTACTTTTTGAAGGTATATTTTTTATTTACACATGCACAATTATATTTATTTGTTACTCAACTTTCCTGTTTATACGTATAGTGTCAGTTTTATCAAGTATAATATATGCAGATGTATATAGGTGCACATACAGTTTATATTATATGCATATAGGTAGTATTCAATCATATTAAATAAAATTTGTGCAAAACGGATTGGTTTTGTATTATAGTACAAGCAGACACACATAGTTGGACGTACAATTATTGACGTGTAAATTTAGAAGTCGTTGATGCGATCCTTAACGAAAGGGAGGGGAAACGGGCGCCTATATCCACCCTTGATCAGACAGATAACATGGAACAATTAATTAATCATGCCGAAGGATCTGAATTACTCTCCCTTCTTGAAACGTTAATGAGTATCGGTATGACCATTTGAAAAATTTATTGAAAAATGTAAACGCGAACAGTGGTATCGTAGTGGAAGACTTTGAGAGTTTCTTTTTCTTTTCTTAGGATAATCATGCATTGGCATGCGAAAGCCATCCGGGCGATTTGCTACGAAGTTTATGTAATCTGTGGTACACGGGCCAAAGTAGCCAGGACAATGTAAATTTGGGATCTGTGAAAATTGTATGTTGTGCAAGTCAACGATACTTACGTATGCGACACCGGGACTCTTTGGAGACGGTTGAGGAACCTGTGTAAAAGTTTTGAATGTTATTTTAGGTTAGTATATGTTTATTTTTTTATTTGGTTGACGTAGCCTTATAAATTTCTTTACCCTGTTATGATTTGCCTTGTGCGGAGAAAAGACGCCGGTGCGCACTGGCTGTCTGACTTCCTGGACATTGTCGCCTAGTGCCTCCTCCTGGAGTGCCTTGTAAGCTTCGCTCTTACTCGGATCGTACTTCAATGGCTTCTTCAGAGCGCTGTATAGTTTACGTGGGAATGCTTAATTGTAATTTCGCGTTATTCAGTAATTCACGAATAGCCAATTTTTGTTATTACTGCCAATTCGAACGCGTTATTCGCGCATAACCCACGTGCATTTCTTGTCTACTTTTCTACGTGCACAGGCTGACGAAACGAAAGCGTGTGGCTAGATAACGCGATTCCGTAAGGCAAACCAAAAGGCTTTTTAAAGTCTCGATTTGAGGTTAAGTTCTCGAAGATGGTGACACGCAGCACAAACATACTAAGAATATCCTGTGGACATTCAATGGATATTTTGTACTGCGCGAGTATCTTTTTGGTTCGTAGAACTTTTTCTTTTTCTCGTAAAAATTGTGTACTGTTGAACGATGCGAAATTGGAATTTTTTAAAACTATTTTCAGAATGCTAGCCGCACTCGTTAATATTTATTTACAATGAGGTAAACCATCCTGGTTAGGTTTCTTTCTTTTCTTTTTTGTATACTTTCGTTACGTATGGATTTGACTTATTTGTTACTCCTATGCATGCATACGGGGTATGGGTTTTTTATTTTGTTTTTTCGTACTGTTAATTCCATGGGGCTTTTTAAAATAATTTTCATTTAACTCTCCTGCCTGTTTCGTTGAATTCTACTTACGAAACGAATGCGGATATTTAAGAGTCACTGCAAATCTACCAAATGGAGTATAGGGGATATGAGCTAACTGATAATCGATCGTAAGATATTTCATTGATTGTGTTCGGAAGATAGCGAGCGGTTTTTTTTTTTTAAAGAGAAGAATAATTTAGAATTTTACGAGTAGGGATAGGCAAGCGTCGATTTTGAAAATTCTTTCGAACTCAATCGAGCTTTTCTCCTTTCTCCTTTTGAGTGGATGTAAAATTTTGAAAAACTTCTTTCTTTTTGAGGTTGGCAGGACTTTGGAAATTTTGAACGATCACAATTTTGAAAATATCTTGGAATCTCTTTAACGAGACTTTTCTTTAATTCGGCTTATTGAATTGGGGCCATACGTTCTTCCCGGTGGCAGCCATGGCCTGCTCTTTTAAGATTCTCGCTTGCTCCTGTATTTGCCGTTTTTGTTTCAGGAAGGAAAAATCTATGAAAATGCTGTAAAACAAACAAAATCTCAGATAAATTAATATAATTCAAACCGACGGATTAAAACAACCTCGAAGTCCCTATGTGAAATTCTTTTTTTTTACCTGTACGAAAGCGCGGGAACAATTTGAACTGACAGGATGCGAGAACGAGAAGAAGAAGAAAGAGAAAATAAATTTGTAAATTACGTCATCTGACAATTTAAAATTTGCATTTTAAGTGTTAATTGATTACTTTTGTTTTTTAATCATTATTATTGGTTAATTCAGAAGCGCAAAGCCAATTTAAAAATTAATACGAATTCGTCATCTATATCTAATGCAAGCTTCATTGATTATATCACGTCCAGGCAACGTTCCTCTAAAAAATTTTTGTTTAATTGTTAAAAGAAAGCTCTAGACAATCTTTAAATGTGCGAATCTGTTTCTAATTGCAATTCAATTGTTTCTTGTTTGATTTACTTACGGTACGGCAGAAGTCTGACATTTAATAGTGTCTGCGATATTTTGCTCGGAGTAGAGACCAATGGGAGAATTGAATTGCTTATGGACGACCTGTTGAACAAAATTAAATTGAAACGCACTGTATTTCGAACAAAAAAAAGACAAAGTCGTGCTCGTATTAAAGATCACTCCTTCCTTTTATAAAAAGTATGTATGTACATTATTTATGGTAGCGGCCATTTTAATTCGTTGACATTTTACCCCTAAAATGCCCCAACTTCGTTCACACCCAAAAATGCAACGCTGGGGTCCAACAGACCCCATGCCATCGATCAGCAGGGCCCCAGCTTAGCGTTCCAGGCTTACTTTCCTCGAAATTAAAAAGTCCCTGGTTCTAACCTCACTTCGCCATTTATACAATTTTTCGTCTACCCTCCCTTTTTTTCATTCAAATTGCAACAATCTTATTTACACAATCGCATTATTGACTTCTTTTTTGTATCACGTTCATCTCGAAATCAACAGTAACATTTTTATCAGCTTCAACGAAGTATAGACGCGAACGTTAAAAAGGCGCGAAAAAAATTTCAAAAATTTCACCTGTACAACCTTCGGATCTCCTCATTTCAATAAGTGCCTAATACCATCCTAATATCTACCTTATTAGTCGTTTTATATTAAAAGTAGTTTAGGTCACACAGTAGTGCTCGTAATTTCGTATCATCAGCATTGCGAAATACTAGTTGGTTGAAGCTATATATACCAATCATCGAATTATATCAGAATAACGTTAATTATATATATATATATTTATTCAGTATATAGTACGAGTCGTATGAGTACATATACATGATCACGTGTTTATACACGTGCTATTATTATTATTATTATTATCACTATTAACATTCTTCGACAGAACGAGTCCAGGGCGTTCCTTACAGTGCTGGAAAAAGTTTTTCCTACGAATCACATGATAATTCGCACCAGCTACGATTACGTAGGACGTCGAGAACGATTAATATATTGAGTCATTCGAAAAATAAGTGAAAAGAAAAAAAAGGACAAAATACAAAAAAAAACTGTCTAACTACTGTTTTGTTTGGATACTTTCAGACGAAGCGCAAGAAAGAGCGAAGGGTTTTAAAGTGTGAAGGGTGGCAAGTGACGGTTGAAGGAGTAAGAGAGAGAGAGAGAGAGAGAGAGAGAGAGAAGAAAATGAAGAATTTCAGGTCAGTGAGTTACGTCAAAGCGTTCAGTGGGTTGTTTATCTTTTGTTTGTTGTTTTTTAAAAGCGGAAGCTGACTTATAGGAAATAGGTTCAAACCTTTGGAACATCATTCGGTCCCAAGACGCGCTGTAGAACCGTTTCCGCCACCTGGTCAGACGTTTTATGAAATATTATATTTACAGGTTATGTCTCTTTGCGGATATATTGATTCTTATAGTGAAATCGTAGACGATCCTTAAGTCTCCGACTAGTTCCACTCTCTTATGGGATATCATAGTTCGTCGATGTAATGATAAGATTTCGGAAAATTCATGTTGAGTCATTTAATGATTATAACAACGAAGCATCATTTTTGACTTTCTATTGTCACTACTGTTACATGTGTCTTATTACTGGTGTATTTATTTTTTTTTGAATTGCTTTTTACTTTTCTTATCACGTTGAAAATGAAATGCACAGATATAGGTATATTTCCTACTGCCAGAATTACGATTTCGTATTCTTGTACTGGAAAACGTATTTACGTACTTTTTGTTTCATAGCAACCTCCGGATGAGCTACTTCGTAATGGTGAGGTGATGCACGGATCATTGGATTTGGATGATGGCGCAAGTAACATTCGCCCAGTGGGGCATCCTTTTTGACCTTGGCACCAGGTAAGACCAATGGAGTCGTACGATAGGGCTGAAAGTAAAATAAGTATTTTTGTTTTCAGAAACAATATTGCTACCAGTCAAAGTAATCAGAGGGATCGTCACGTTGATAAGGGTCAATATTAAGATTCATCAGGTATGCTGAAACTGATCTTGCGACTGAAATGGGAAAATTGGCTGACGGATGGAAAAGGGTGATATCGATTTACCACGATTTACGTGGAATTTTTAAATCCAGCCGGCTCCTGGACCACGGCCAGAACTTTTACCTAATGTCGCGCAAGAGGTGCGTCGCCATCGTGAACATTATTAATAAACGAGATTTTATTATACACGCTCGTCTTTCACGAGCTTGAGCCAGGTTTTCGCATGGTTGGATCTGACCAAGGCTAAAATTCTATTTCGCGAAGTGGTTCTCGTGCCACTTCATTTACTTTTTTATCACTTCGCTACTACGTGTACCTGGCTGTGACGATTTTGAAAAAGGGAAGAAAACAATTTTGAACTTCACTCTTGAAATTACTGTTACAGCTTCACGGAAATCTTAAAAGCTGTTGGACCTGGGAGGAGTTTGCATGTAAACTACAGGCGGTTCAGTTTAAACAACGTGAAGACTCTGGGAGATTTTAGAAGAAATATTGTGTGAGAAGAGAAAACTGATGGAGGAAATTTAAAATGACTAGGATAACCAGCCACAATTTTGCTGTAATACGACACTTTGCCAAAGTGGTGTCAGATAGCTTGAATCTGAATTTGAAAATCAGGTCTGTCATTAAGGACGCGAAGCGGCTCGATGACTGGGAGAATGCTAATTAATCTTGGCCGGTCTCTATATAATAAACACGACGCACCTACGCAACGGATACCAAAATAAAACGTCGATGGGTCGTCGTCGCGACGCTCAGATACGTCTTGGACGCTGAGAGCAATCCCGTCGATCGGCTTGGCGCTTGGACTCGGATACAAAATGAAAAGGAGGGAAATGAAAGAAAAATAATTTTTTTAAAGTAATTACACACGTGCTCAAAACCCACGTGCATCTTTTAAGTAATTGCTTGTGATCTTCAGGAGCTTGATGTCTGGTTTGTTAGAGTGGTTTGTACTTAGAGAAGCATGGTGGCCCCCTGTATCTTGAGCTATTTTAGATTATCTGTATTTCTTGCTTAATGGTGCCTGTAGGATACCGACTAACGAGCCAATGCATCTCTGCACTGTTTATCTTGAAAGAAATATTTTTTTTTTTCTTCAAAGTATTTCAACTTGGATTCGTGAAAAGTAAACATGGCTTGTTTGATATATTTTTTTATGTTTTTGATTTTTAGATCGTTGCTGCCAGTTTGGAGTGAAAGTGCAGGGGGAGAGAGGATCGAGCTTTTGGCTTGCACGGACGCTTAATGCGATCGAAGAAAATTACATAAAGCTTGGGTTACGAGCTCGAAGCTTGGCAAAGGTTTCATCGTTATGTCACATTGCTCGTTCTGCGCAGGACTACGTGGGAACATGATGAAAAGACTGTAATTTTTCGCGATGACGTATCCCGCGGCTAAACTTGAAATTCCTAATGACGCTTGATCAATCAACAAGCTCTGGCTTCAGTACAAATAAGAGTATGGGACATAAGAGAAGCTTTGCAAAGTTAAACAGACATTTTGTGTCGGTCAAAACAATTGTCTGCTGATAACAACGATAATTCAAGTTGTCCTTTTTTTATTTTAGCAAAGTTTGACAGTATTTTATTCTTCTCACTTTGATTATTAACAACGCGGATGTCCGATAAACAAATAATTTTAACAAACGTACCACCAGCGGCGAATTTTTGTTTGGACGGAAATTCTGACGTCATCGCTGTAAAGACTATATTACATCACTTTTGTATTTTTGTGCTCGCTTGCCAATACGATCTTTCCTGCTCGTGCTGCTCACTGCTCAGTGTATCGAATTCAAATTTGTGAAAATTCTTTTAGACACAAGCAACTCTTTAAAAAAAAGGCTCTGATAGCCAACTACATAGAAACACGGTCTAAGTTTCATAATTTTGTAATAAACTGTATATTGCGTTTACAACATTTCCCCATTATAAATGGGTCAGGAACATTATATTACAGGGTAAGCAACAGTGGCTCTCAAAATAGATGAAGGCCCCAGCTGGCAAAAATAACGCACAGTGTGGTAGTCTTGTCGGCGCAGCGCGACGCTCTATGATTTATATATATTTTTTATCAATTCAATTAATTCAATGGAAACTCATACCAATGACAATGCTAACAAATGATCAAAGGAAACGAGAACTTGAAACAAGTCATATTACTCAGAGCTAGTTGGTCTGCAGTTCATCCTGAACTGTATTAAGGTCAAGTTCGTAACTGGAAAGAAGAAATAAAAAAATACTGAAAATATTCTATCCTCAGCATCTAAGCATTGTCTGGTGTCGTCTGCTAATTTAAATCTAAAAAAAAACTGACAAGTAAATATGTATACCGGCAATCAAAGTAAAATCATATTTTAACCCAAACGTTCATCTGATCCATGGACACTTGACAGTCAATTAGTTAATTAGGCAGACTTACCCAATAGACAATGCTTTTTAAATGAGGTATAAAATCGCCCAACCATTTCCGGTTTATTATTCGGATATAAGTTAGAAAAACTTAACACTTAAAGCTCATTCATCATTCTGTCATTCTGATGTTGAAGATACAAATAGGAATTGTACGACGATTAGTATCCAAAGTGTACAGTCCTTAGTTATTTGCAAGTAAGATCCGAGCCAGATCGAAATTATCAAATTAGTGCTTAAATTTTTTCTTCTTATCAATTACTGCAAATCCCATTTGTAAATTGTGTCATCAACGTTACACTCTGCACGTCGGCGTACATAGAGCCTTGTGTTTTAGTAACCCAGATCGCGGATACGAAAATAGCTTAACCGTCCAATGAACGTTTCACGAGTCGTACAATTTTTATTGCAAGGCCATTTGGGCGCAAGGAGAAGCTTGCAAAAGTTATTTAATTCGTTTTATTATAATGGTGTCCCTTTCACCTTTACGTCGTTGCCAACTCGACTAGTGTAGTACATACGAGCATCAGGAAGAAGGAAATATATCTTAACCTCCCAAGCGAATTAGTCTGCAACCAAATCCCAGTGAAACATGAATATAGCTCCCATTCTCTAAAGGGTGTCAAGGTTTGTTGCCATAACCGAGATTCGTATAACGGAAATATTTTCCATAGACTAATAAATAGACGTAGAAGAGACAACACGAACTTTCGTGGTTCGCCATATCGTCTTGAAACAGAATAACGTACGGCGTATCGCGTTCTTCCCGATGAAACAATAAATAGTTATGCCAGACCGTGAGTTCTTAAACAGGATACCTGACGTGGTGTTTCTTTTTAGATATTACCGAAACAGCTGACCAACCTTGATCGCCTAGGAGGAACGATGGAAGCAACCTGGAACCTCCTGTCAAGAGGATTCTCTGTGAGTGGCTTATTTTATCAAATTTTCACGTTGCTTTCGCTGTGTCATAATACCAAATCCAGTATCAGAGTGGGAATAGAAGTTGGTCAAAGGACAAAAAGCAAACTGACACCGATTCGTACGAGTATTAATGCCAACAGGAGCAGAGATGGTAATTTTTTTTCTGTAATTCCTTATTTACTGATTTTGTGCATGAGTTTTTATAGTAACTAATAAATTCTTTTATCGTACCCAATAAACAGCTGCTTCCTCCTCCTTGGGTCGATTTTCAACGGTGTATCGATAGGTGGTATATGAAGCCGGCATTTTTGATCCTCAATCGGTAATGTCAAAATTTTCTAATCTTTATATCCTACTCTCTTGTAAAAACTAGCACAACTGGACAATTGTCTTCTAGATACTATTAAAGTACTCTTCTATTCTACTCTGTTCCAGACACGAGACGATTTGAAAACGCTCTCTAACGCACTGGCTCGATGCGCGGGCGGCACTAACTCTGCTCTTCTCCAAGAGGCCTGCTTCTCCCGAACTAACCGCACGATATCACGCTACTCCTACGTTAGAGGAGAAGAACGTCTTTAGGGAAGTCAGCCCTCTGCAGTGTAACGCTAATGTCGAAGGAAAACGCGGAACGTTCATTCATAGAGTTCAAGAGGCTTTTTCGTCATCGTCAAGATATACAAGACAAGTTTATTTGCTGAAATCAGGATGCCGATACTATTGCAAATTAGGATACTTATATTTATGCTGATTGACTTTACGAAATAGTATCTACTTGGTAAATGCGTACGTTCGTGCTTTGATCTTGTAAGCGGGAGATTGAGGATTTTGAATGCTTGAGGAAATTTAAGGAAAAATTCACTCTGTGTCACGTCTATGGGCCTGGGTTTACTTTTGGTATTTGTTATTATGTGAAAACAATTGTAAATCTTCTTGGCTATCTTATTGCCTTGACCGTGCAATCCGTTGAGGACAATACTGCGTAAAGTCCGTGGTAAATGTTTGTCTTGGCAACGTCAATCTTGCGTGGATAAGAAAAAGATACTAGAAGCTTTTACTAAGGGATGAGAATTTCGAATGAAAATCTTTCTTACGGCTCGCAATCCATTGTTGTAGCTTTTATATGATATTGATGAGCGGTACATATTTATTTTTTAGTATTTGATAAGAAACTTTATCTAACTATTGTTTATGCTATCTTGGTAGCTCTTGTGTTCTGTGACGGTTTATGGGAAAATTTGAAACTTATTTTATTCTCTTTTGTGCTACTTCCTGAATTCATATGGAATATTGTTTTACACGGTCTGACTGGGTTGTCTGTTTGGTGTTTGTATATGTTTCATTAGGAACAGCTCAAGGCATCCTGTTTACATGTGGTATATTTGTTCTTTCATTGAAAAGTTTCGAAGGAGAGTGCAGAACTGAGAATTTTATGAGTATTGGATCGAGACGGTGGTTTCGATGCAAATCCGATATTTATAGAACGACGACCGTCTCTACGCGGACTTGCCGGCTCCGAGGTGGGCCAACAAAAATATTCACACTTCTGACTTCTCACGTTCCTCGTGAATAACGTCTTTTCGCGCTTTTCACAGCCGTCTCGATTCTCGCTAGAATACCAAAATGTCAAAGGAACATCGAGATATAAAAAAAAAGGCAATGATCGTTCGTTTCCTCTTGGAAAGAATTTATAATTCGAAAAAGTCCAACTAAATATTTCCCCAAGCATAATTCTCAGCGATAACCAAATATACAGTTCTAATAAAACTATATTTTCTTGTAAATTTTGAGAATTGACTGCGTCTGCTTGTCGTTAATGCGTAGCTAATTTGTTTTTATCAACATAATATTTTTACTTTTTCGACACACCTACTTGTCGGCCTGTTTACTACGTTGCTCAAGCCCACTTGGGCCTGTGGCAAAAATAAGATTCACAGAGGCAAGCAAACGGAAGCTGGTCATATATTTTTTTTCAATGATAACTGCTCAAAATGCAGTTTTATTTTTTTTTTAATTTTGTAAAATCATTACTGCGTCATAGATTGCAGGACGGAATCGAGCTTGGATGCTCACGGATCGGATTCAATATGGCGCTCGACAATTCTATACTTAGACGTAGTTTGGCGTTCGCTCGTGTAATTTCGTTAAAGCCGTAGCCTGTCAATCTACGACCTCGTCTGGACCAATTCTGAACGTGAAATACATTGCGATACCATCTTTCTTTTTGTACGGCCAAAAAAAAAGTGTCTTGTTATAAAATAGTCGGTGACAGTTTTCTCTTGGAACTTATTGTAGCCAAAAAGATAAAAGCTTTGTTTTGAGAAAAACAGCAGAACACGACACTTAAAATATTTCTAAATTATTTCTAATTATTTAGAAATTTACTTTTTGTATGTTTAAAAATTTGTTCAAAATTACCTGTTCCAGGTAAACTCTTTCTTCGCGTACTTCGTCAAGATGATCATGAGGCGGGTTGAAGTAATCCGGTGAATACGCCCTGTATTCTTCCACAGGTGGTACAGGACTCTTGGGTAATACTTTTGGCTTGGTCACCTTTGGCCTGAGTCCCATGACAAGAAAAATACAGCAGTAAGCATAAAGTACAAATTGTAATTGACTAAATAGCTAAAAAAAAGGCCCGGCATCCATCAGGGTCTAACTTGTACATGTAAAATATAAGAATCAATCTGCTACGCTAGACTATTATTAATTAAATGTATTAATTCATGTACAAATTAAGCCCTTGCACGTGTTAAATAGTGTAGTGTAGTGTTCGATGCATGATATTGAAACTGATAATGGAAATGAATATTATAAATGGAGAAACGAGGGAAATTAATTGTGAGCTGAGAGAAAGCGCGCGAAAGCGTTAAAAATTCAAACCATAATATAAGATCTATTTCATTCTGACAGACTATCAACCGCCGCCTTGTTCTCATCTACGTTTGACTCGACAACCGGAAGTTGTGGGGTGTGATTTCGCAATGAAGTTCGTGACGGAGTACGTGACGGAGTACGTGATGGACTCTCTCCGATCGGCTCAGACCTTTCCACGACAAGCTTTACAGACTCTGACTTTTGAAGAAGATTCTGCGCGTCCACGTGGCGGACGTCCCGCGCGTCATAGTCATCGATTTTCTTGATCACGTCACCCTTCTGGAGTTCTTCGTTCTCCGACTGAAACATAACCAAGATCACTCCTATGAAAATAAAGCTCACAGCACAGAGAGCCACGAAGTTCACTCGGTGCAGTAAATCCAGCCGATATCATTCGACAATCGACAGATCGAATTGATCCTGAAGTATTTATTTTGCTAAAAAATAATCATCCTCATCGGACTCACACGGGTGACGATGATCGGTGTACCAAGATCAGCACCACCAACGATTCTTATACCCCAAGGCTGACTCCTGCTCGATCTACGCAACCTTACGATCACCGTTTGCTTTTTCGTCATACTCCGAGTGCTATTTTACGCGGCAAATTCAAATAGTATTACCGTTAATAACACTAGTATTTTCTTTATTATTGTCGCTTGCGTTACGATCAAGAGATCTTTAATAAGGATTCTTTTAAATCTGTAAACAAAACCGTCACACGCGTCACTCCTGGGACATTTGTTAGCCGTATATTAATGAATTATTATTAATCCGTACAACCAGTGTCTACGAATGGATTGTCGTTACTGTCAAACGAGGACTAAAAGCAAGGTGCTTTGACAGGTTTTTAGTCCCAGGCTCGTTGCCCAACTGACAACTCGATCTCCACCGTTCTGGCCCCATTTCGAATTGGCATACTGGCTATGTATTGTTCTGGCTGCACTCATTTCTCTGGTATTCATGCATGTTTATAGCAAGAGAGCGTGTGCTCTTCAGAGGGGGTACACAGTGTGGCGGCTAGGGGGGTAGAGGTGGCTGGGAGGAGGATGGGAAACAGGGGGAGAGATACTATATTTCTTTATTTTTTCCTCCTACGTTTCTATTTTTTATCTCTTAAGCGTGTATTTACACTCCCATGGTCGAATTGCACGATGGATATACTCCTGACGTTTATTTATTACGCGTTAACTAATTAACTGGCTATTATTGTCGCGGATTACTGCCTTTGGATTCTTTGATGGGATTTGGCTTAACTGTCGATGGAAACGAAAGAACTGCTAGCGGGACGACATTGAATTTTGACACGCAGTGGATGCACATGTGCCAGTTTGATTTCCATTGAGTTCATCCGTTTTGGAGAAAGGATCTGTAGGGATTTGATTTATTCGATTATTCGTATGTAATCTTTATTAGCGTGAGTGTTGTTGAGAAATTTTTAGATTTTATATGAAAAATTGTATTATCACAATTATGGTTGTAACGGACACTCTTGACTTACGTATGTTTCGTAAAAGTTGCCAATGCTAAATTTCAGCGCCATCTTGATTTTTATTTTTTTCCGTTTGAAAAGTCCCTCTGTGTCTCTCTTGGGATTTCTTGCTTGACTTTACTTTATTTGTTGTCGTTGCTTGTGACGTTTTTATTATTATTTTTTCTTTTCTTCAAATTCACATCAATTTCACCGCTCGCTTCGATTAACCAGATACTCTTTCCGGGTTCCACCGATCCAATTACTTTGGTGGCACTCTGATTAATGAGTTCAAATGAGAGGAAGCTGACAGAGTCAGTGAGTGCGAGAAACGGAGTATCTACGTTTCGACACCTAAATTAGCAACCTATGGCGCTAAAGGTTAATCAATCATAGACTTTAGTGCATCCCTGTTCTAGTGACTCAGTTTGTACAATAGTAGTTAAAGCTCGTTGGTTTATGCCTTGAAATTTGTATATATTCGTTGACGAAACCCAGTTATGTACAATGCAAATGTCTCATCGGCGTTCTTCAATTATACAATCTACAGTGACGATGACCTATTAATTGAGGAATGTCGTGCGATCGACACACTGACTATGTGGATCGTTCTGATCGCTAATAATGGAACGATGACAGGGTCGAGAGTGCTTAAAAAAGATACAATAATATATATTATATATCCATATAGATATATAAATCAGAAATACAATTGAATTCACGCGGACATTATATTTAAAGTAGAAAAATTAATTTTACACTCTCACTGTAGGTTTTTACAATTTTCTTCTTCTTTTTTTTTTTTCTTCACGAATATTCCTTGCTTATCGCTCTGCTGATAACCATTCGACGAATTTCACTTGTTCCAGCGCCAATTTCGTACAGCTTTGCGTCCCTCAATAAACGTCCAGTTGGATATTCGTTTATGTATCCGTTTCCACCTGGTTGAAAGGTTTATAGGAAAATTAATGAGGAACAATATTGATTTTATGGTTTAACAATGCTGTACCTAGTATTTGGATAGCATCTAAAGCTGCTTTGGTTGCTGATTCTGCACAGTATAAAATAACAGCTGCACAATCTTTGCCATTTACATGTCCAGCGTCGCAAGCTCTTGCTATGGTATATAAGTAGCTTCTGCAGGTACTTAAGCTAGTGTACATATCTGCCAGTTTTCCCTGGAAGATATGTATGGATTGTTTTAATAGATTTTTTTGGGTAGATACTCCTATAGGAATTAAATCAGTATAGCAATTACTTGAATCAATTGGAATTCAGCTATGGGCTTTCCAAATTGCTTTCTCGCATGAGCATATTCGAATGCTACGTCGCAGCAGGCTTGAAGAAGCCTAGAAAACATAGTGTTAATAAAAAACAACCTGAAGTTTGTTCTATTGCCAAAAATTGGCAACTTTTCAATTTTTAATTAGGCGTTTCAGAAAGGTCGATTGGCTTTAAAAAAAAAAAGAATATTGTTACCCAAGAGGTCCACCAGCCAGAACTAATCGCTCCAAGTCCAATCCACTGAACAAGACATAAGTTCCTTTGTTCAATCCTCCCAAAATATTGACAGCTGCGAGAACGAATAATATTGGGTACAGACAAACAGGAAGTTGAGTCTAGTTCAGTGATGGCGAACCTATGACCCGCGAGTCAGACGCTGACACACGCAGGTTTCACTTGCAAGAGCAAAAGTTGTAAAAGAAAAAGGAAACGTAAACTTTTTAGAGGATTTTAAAAGTGAGGATCACCATCCTCCCCTCCCCCCTTTCCAAGCGACCCACGAGCTAGTACTAAAACAAATAATGAACAAAATTTGACCCACTTCTCAAAAAGGTTCGCCATTGCTGGTCTAGTTGGTACCTCTGGCGAGCTTACCTGGTACTTTGCAATCCTCAAAAACCAATTCGGCTGTATTAGAACCACGCATTCCCAATTTGTCGAGCTTTTGAGCTGTACTGAAGCCCTCTGTACCTTTTTCGACAATAAAAGCTGTAATTCCGTGTTGTGGCTTCTTCGCATGCGGATCTGTTCTCGCGTAAACAACGAGAGTGTCAGCATCCGGTCCATTTGTGATCCAAAATTTATTTCCATTCATTATATAATAATCGCCTTTTTTCTCGGCTTTGAGCTTCATCGAAACTACGTCCGATCCTGATCCTGTTTCAGACATTGCTAAAGCTCCAATATGCTCGCCGCTGCATAACTAAAATATTTATTTAGAGGTTATGTTGAGCGTTTTTCTATTACTATTATCTCTTTAGAAATATTCGTTACTACCTTTGGCAGATACTTGAGCTTTTGCTCCTCTGTGCCATTTCTGTGAATTTGATTTAAACACAAATTTGAATGTGCGCCATAACTAAGAGCTACTCCACCGGAAGCTCTACTGAGTTCTTCCATAATAACAATGTGGTCCAGATAACCACCATCCGAACCGCCGTATTCGGATTTTGCTGTTATTCCTAATAGTCCTAGTTTTCCCAAATGCTTCCAAAATTCCTGTCGAAGAGCGTTTATCAGTTTGCGACATATGATAAAATATTATTCAATGAAGATTATTATTCAAAGTATTTCCCACGCTTGTACCTACTCGGAGTTCATCGAACTGGTTCTTCCTGTCTATTTCAGACGCATTTGGAGCAAGTTCCTTTTGAGCAAAATTGAAAACCATCGTCCGTAACTAGATAACAATGAAAAACCATTAACAGTAATATTAAACTGATATTGTACAATATGCTCGATTCTAATGGCTCTGTTGTCCATAAGAGAAGCTATCATAGGATTGTATACTTATCTGATAACATTATTGTGCTTAATTAGCAGAAAACAACAGACAACTAACCTCCTTTTGTTGTTCCGTGAGTCCAAAGATGTTTTCGTCAATTGGATAATATTTAGACAAGAAGCGAACATTATGCACTCCACTATTTCTTGTGAAATTCGAAAGAGCAGCTATTCTTAAACCAAAACGATACGTCAAAAGATTCATTTTAGTCGAAAAAGGCAAAAGTAACTGCTAGTTGGAAGCTACGGAAAATATGATAATAAGTCAATTATATTCTTGTGTGGTAATACGTCTAACGTAACTTTCTGATAACAGATACTGTGTCAATAAGTTTAACTTATATGTTTATGGTTTATATTTTTTAGTTATAGCATTATATTTCGTTGTTGTTCTGGAAAAATGCATGTATTTTACGTATTAGAATGTTTTTATTGTATTATGTTTATATATTACATAATCTTACATTGAATTACTAACACTGTGTAAACATTATCGCCTGATAGTGTATCTGTAGTTCTTTTGCAATCCGCCTGTAACTGAATGGTGCTGCAATCGCTAAGAATTCTCCAAAACAAAGAATGAGTGAAGAATGCAGTTTAATAAAAGATAACACGAGGAAGTGAAATAATGATTAATTAACATTACAGATACAAATGGGAAAAGGTTATAGCACTCGGAATGAACTCAATGTTTTAGATTTAAATTAATATTTTTGTGCTGCATTAAATCGAATTTGACATAGGTAATGCGGACTTATGAAATTTTTAATTTGTACTATTGTTAGGTAGTTCCGAAATTTTCCGCTTAAGGGGGCAGCACTTTCCTAACAGTTTATACGAAAAGCAAGTATACTGCAGTCACGGTCCAGAACAACGACATATGTATAGCATGGGCATGGACTCGGCGATCCCTACTTCAAACTCCTTGAAAAAAATGTCCGGTCAAACAGATAAAGAGGGAGTGAAGTGGCGGCTAGAGTCACTGAACTCTAACTATACTGGAATGGGAAGAGCAGTGGTGGGGGCCACGCAGAGAGAAATAGCAAGGACACAGATGAGTGTAGCAGCCTGTCTCTATCAGGCACTGTACAATCTCTGAAAAAGTTGCCAACATAACATAACCTGAAATAGTGACACATATATTTTATTTCGAACCTGCTAAATATTTTTTGTCGTTTTTATAAGGCTCTATATTTATATCATGGAGCCTAGATAGGATTTATATGTACTTGTATTTCAGTGCTCTTTCCATCGTACCACGGCTGGCGCTGATATGTCGGCGGGACAACATTTTTGCAGGGCTTGTACACCACATGCGTAGTTCAATTCGAAAAGGACAACCTCATCCACGAAGCGAATGAGACAGCTGCGCGCTCGCCGGGTTATCTCCGAATACAGGCGTACGGATTCCAGTATGGTTAGAGTTCAGTAGCTAGAGTCCAGTAGCTATCCTTTTCTAATGCTCCCATGGGTACGTTTTTTTTTATATTCTCGTACTACGGCTGCTGATTAAAAAAAGACAGAGCTTGGTCGCCACCGGTCGCCATCTTTTTCTATCAGCTGACCATTCCTCTTATGCTTGTGCGCAGTCCATGCTATATGTCGATGCTGGCAGATCTCCTCATTGCAAGAGGCAGCTATACGGAAAGGAAGGAATCGTATGGTGTTACTCTAATTTATATTTGACTTTATATAATATTTCTATACGGAATCTACAACGATAACTAAAATGGGGGAGATGAAGATAAATGGTCTGGAAAATATAAAACTTGAACAGAAGTATAATAAGGTTGTTAAACATATAGAGGTAAGTTGTAAGTTACGGCTTTTTACCGGTTATTGTATTTTCCATTATTTAACGATTTATATAATAATATTACGTACTGGCAGTAATTTAATGATGTTGGCGTTATCATTCTTTGTATAGGACAAATGGAAATTAGTACCAGCGTTTTTGAAAGGAAAGGGATTGGTGAAGCAACACATTGATTCGTTCAATTATTTCATTAATGTTGACATAAAAAAGATCATCAAAGCTAACGAAAAGGTTCTCAGTGATGCCGATCCCTTGTTTTACGTGAAGTAAGCATAATTTAATTTATATCATGTATTCTTACCTACGATGAAACAAATTTTTAACAACTTGGGTTTTAACTATTTTTGTATCAGGTATTTAAATGTATTTGTGGGTACTCCAGATGTTGAAGAGAGTTTTAATGTAACTCGTTCAACTACACCTCACGAATGCCGTTTGAGGGATTTAAATTATTCTGCTCCAATAACAGTGGATATTGAATATACCAGGGGCCATCAACGTATTATAAGAAGTAATTTATTAATTGGCAGGTATATGTTTATACTAAAACATTTTTAATCGATCATAGCTGTATCATTCCTAGAGTCCATATTTACTTACTATGTTTATTGAATAGGATGCCTATCATGCTCAGAAGTTCAAACTGTGTACTTGCTGATAAGTCGCATTTCGAGCTCGCAAAGATGAATGAATGTCCCCATGACCCTGGTGGTTACTTTATTATCAATGGTCAGGAGAAAGTCATTCTGATTCAAGAGCAAATGTCGCGAAACAGAATCATCTTGGAAGAAGACAGTAGAGGCTGCATTGTTAGCTCTTGTAACAGTTCGACTCACGAGCGGAAGACAAAGACTAATATTGTTGGTAAAGCTGGAAAGTATTACCTGAGACATAATATATTCCAAGACGTGAGTAGTTTTGTCTGAAATTAAATTTCTGTTTAGAGTATCATTAGATTTAAATATAAAACAGAATCTCATTACCTAGGACATACCTGTAACAATAATATTCAAAGCAATGGGTATAGTTTGTGACCAAGAAATCATGCAGTTAATTGGCACCGAAGAGGAATTTATGAAAAAATTTGCACCAACCTTAGAAGAATGCCACATACTTAATGTATTCACACAGAGTCAAGCATTAAGGTATTCTAAAATGAAGTTTAACTTATCCTCAAATACTAGAACTTTGTAAAACAACATTTGCGCAAAATTACAGATATCTCAGCAACAAAAGAAAGCAAAAGAGATTTCCAGTACTGAAAACAAGTCTAGTCGATGAAATGAAGGATACTTTAGCTACAAATATTCTTTCTCATGTTCCCGTAAGTCACCAGAGAATAAAAATTTATCTAATATTTGACAATTACTACAATAAAACAATTGTTTCCGTAGGTTACCGATTTCAACTTCAAAATGAAAGCAACTTACATTGCCCTAATGATTCGTAAAGTGATGCAAGCTCAGTGCGATGGGAAATTAGTCGATGACCGGGATTACTACGGTAACAAGCGTTTGGAATTAGCTGGGTCTCTATTATCGCTTATGTTTGAAGATCTGTTCAAGAGATTTAATTGGGAAGTGAGTAATTAATAAGAATCGACAATTTTTATTAAATAATATACTTAATATAATTTTTCTTTTCAGTTGAAACAAATAGCAGATAAGAATATACCAAAAATAAAAGCGGCCCAATTCGACATAGTAAAGCACATGAGACAGGATCAAATAACCAATGGTCTTGCATTCGCAATATCATCCGTAAGTAAATTGTCAATTAATACATTTATAATGTGTCTAACGTCGAAGCAGAACTAGTAGGTGAAATTTGTATTTTAGGGAAACTGGACGATCAAAAGATTTAAAATGGAACGTCATGGCGTAACTCAAGTGCTTTCAAGACTCTCGTATATTTCTGCTCTTGGAATGATGACCAGAGTGAATTCGCAGTTTGAAAAAAGTCGAAAAGTTTCAGGACCTAGATCATTGCAGCCTTCGCAGTGGGGTATGCTTTGTCCTAGTGACACCCCCGAAGGAGAGGTAAACACAATCGAATGAATAATTATCTAAGCATTTTTAATTCTCAAGATTTACAACTGTCCTTTGTCGATAAATTCAACAGGCTTGTGGATTAGTTAAAAACTTAGCACTCATGACTCACATAACAACGGAAGTTGAGGAAGAACCAATCATTCGTTTAGCATTTAACCTCGGTGTTGAAAACGTGAACATCCTAGGTGGCGAGGAAATAAACAATAAGGATGTTTACATGGTATTCTTGAATGGTAACATTTTGGGTATTGTCAAGAATTATATAAGGCTTGTAAGCGTTTTTCGATTATTACGTCGGAAAGGTCTAATCAATGGATTCGTGTCGATATATCCTCAGCATCAACACAGGTAAATTCTTAAATTTTACCACAATTGTTTCTGATAACAACAATAGCAAAGTAACCATAATCATTCCCTTAATTCAGATGCGTGCAAATCAGCTCAGACGGTGGCAGATTGTGCCGTCCTTATATTATTGTCAAGAATGGTGAGTCTCTAGTGCAATCAGAACACATCAAGCTCCTGGAACAAGGTGTTAGAACTTTTGAAGATTTCCTACAAGATGGTAAGTCGACCGCAGTTGAATAGTAACAAGTGTACAATTGATTTTTCAATTTCTTAAACGAATCCCTTCATCGATTAGGTATGATCGAATACCTGGACGTTAACGAGGAGAATGACAGCTCTATTGCATTTAATGAATCACATATAAACCTGCGAACAACTCATTTGGAAATAGAGCCATTTACTTTGCTTGGTGTTTGCGCTGGTTTAGTACCGTATCCGCACCATAATCAGAGTCCAAGAAATACTTATCAGTGCGCTATGGGTAAACAGGCTATGGGGACCATTGGCTACAATCAACGTAATCGTATCGATACGCTAATGTACAATTTAGTGTATCCACAAGCACCAATGGTTAAGTCACGAACAATTGAATTAATTAATTTCGACAAATTGCCAGCTGGACAGAATGCAATTGTGGCTGTTATGTCGTACAGTGGTTATGATATTGAAGATGCTCTTATACTTAATAAAGCATCTATCGATAGAGGATATGGAAGGTGTTTAGTGTATCGTAATGCAAAATGTACTTTAAAGAGATATGCCAATCAAACTTATGATAGAATCATGGGTCCGCTTATTGATGCTAATACTAAAAAGCCAGTATGGAAACATGACATTATTGATACAGATGGTATCGCTGCACCTGGTGAAATGGTTGAGAATAGAAAGGTACATTTTTTAAATTGTTAATTATATTTCTTTTAGTATTGTTGACAACACAACTCATGTTTGTGTACTTGTTTCAGGTTATGGTTAATAAATCAATGCCAGCAGCTACGATAAGTCCTGTAAATCCTGGCAATGTTCAGACACAACCAGAATATCGAGAAGTTCCAGTAGTGTTCAAGGGACCAGTGCCAGCTTATGTGGAGAAAGTTATGATATCAAGCAATGCAGAGGATGCTTTTTTGATAAAATTATTATTACGACAAACACGAAGGCCTGAAATTGGAGACAAGTTTAGTAGTCGACATGGCCAAAAAGGTGTAACCGGTAAGAACTTTGATGAGATCTCAAATCAGATGGAAAACTACAAATGAAAGGTTAGAAAATAATTTACGTTGTTTCATTATGCTAGGATTAATCGTCGAACAGGAAGATATGCCATTTAATGATTCCGGAATATGTCCTGACATGATAATGAATCCTCATGGATTTCCATCCCGAATGACAGTTGGAAAACTAATTGAATTACTTGCTGGTAAAGCTGGAGTGTTGAAAGGGGAATTCCATTATGGAACAGGTAAGGACCTTGTACCAATCTTATCGCATGATGAAACAGAATGAACTGTTGACTAAACTATTAATGTTTTGTAGCATTTGGTGGGTCGAAAGTTGAGGATGTCTGCGAAGAACTTGTGAATCATGGCTACAATTATTTGGGCAAAGATTTCTTCTATTCGGGTATCACGGGGGAACCACTACAAGCATATATTTACTCAGGACCAGTAAGTATTTCTATCAATTCATTATAAATGTGGCCAGCTCTGACGTACTTCTACATTGCGTAGGTGTATTATCAGAAATTGAAGCATATGGTGCAGGACAAAATGCATGCCCGTGCTCGTGGTCCCAGGGCAGTATTGACTCGTCAGCCAACAGAAGGAAGATCAAAAGAAGGGGGTCTCAGATTGGGTGAAATGGAACGGGATTGTTTGATAGGTTATGGTGCCAGTATGATGCTTATTGAAAGATTGATGATATCCAGTGATGCATTTGACGTTGATATTTGCAACACGTGTGGTCTTATGGCTTATAGTGGTTGGTGTCATAGTTGCCGTTCCAGTGCCTGTGTCTCAACTATTTCTATGCCATATGCTTGTAAGTTACTATTTCAGGAATTACAGTCCATGAACATTGTGCCCAGGTTAACGTTGAAAAATTATTGTGAATAGATAGATTAATAAGTGTGACAAACTTTATATTGCGAATCTAATGTGATAACATTACCTGTATATAATATATTCCCTTTCGCACTTTTCAATACTGCATGTCTCAAACCTATTGAATAATTTCAGCCTTTATTAGAATCCGTTTGGTACAGGGTAATACATTTTTTTTCGTAATTTAATTTATTCTCAAATAATTTTATTTCCGTACTCCGGTTACAAAAATTACGAATACTAGTTAAAGAATGTTAGTAATAATCTTGTCATTTCTTAAAAAATTTCAATATTTAATGGATATTTAATCATGCAAAAAATGATAAACATATAAATCTATATCATAACAATTATAAAATATAAAAATGGTTATGTAAAGGTTTTAACATTTCTTTGGATAATCTGAGCAATAAGTTTAGAACCTTTTCAGTCTCAGTTGAAGCGTCTTTTCGGTTTCGAAAGCCCAACTGTTTACATGTGCTCTTGCAGTGACATATGTTCATCAGTTCCATACAACTTGCAATACTTTTCTACTTTTTTTACCATTTCAGAAGTCTCCCTGTCAAGATTTTCTTGCATTTTCAGTTTTGGTATAATATGAGTATTGAGTCTTTCAAATATGTTGTTTTTTGAATTAGAAATGTGGGAATAAACATTCTGAAAACTCCATAGCGTTAGATGAGAAATATCTAAGCGTAGGGATATTAAAAAATAGGCACGTAATTCACTCACTCGTAAACCTTTAGATCGTGGATTGACTTCAATAGCTTGTAGATAATATTTACAAGCATTCTTTGCGTCATGTTTACAATGCATATAGTATGTTCCCATGTTCAACAATATATCTTGAACTCTGTACCCTCCAAATTTTTCATATCTTTGCATCATTATTTGCAAATGTGGCATCGGATCGTATGTCCCAGGAGCGATTTCCAGTTGTAACTGAAGGTATGATAAATCCGACACAAAATTCAACAGAGCTCCTGCCTTCTCAAAGTGGTCCAAAGCTCCCTTTGAATAAACATTGTATTACAATATGAAAGATTATAACAGTGATGAGTACATGTAAACAAACCTTTTTGTCGTTCAAACATTTATCAAGGTAAATTCCTTTATAATGAAGATACCTAGAGTTCTTAGGCATCCTTGCCTCTACATAGTCTAAACATTTGCCAGCTTTATTAGCATCCTTGCAGCGAATAAAACCCAGAGCTAATTTTAAATATATGGAACAGCTATTGGGTTTCATATTAAATATAGTGTTATACATGTCTTTCGCCTTCTGAGTGTCCCACATCTCACGATACATTTGGGCATTGTATATGCCAATAAATGGATCCAATGATATATTAAATGCTGTTTTAAATTCAGATTGTTCCTGAGGAGATGGCGTACTCCTATAGCATGCATGTCTCCTGACCCGTCTCAAACATTTTGCATGCAACAAATGCCATATTGCATTATTAGGGTTTCCCTGTATGGCTTTCAAGACACAATCTATTGCTTTTTCATTACCAGCAAATTTATAAAAGTGCCAAATTGCACTTTGACAACCATGCAAGGTCCCTAATTCAGGACTCTTCTTACATGAAGGAATAGTTTTCAAAATATTTTTTACATCATCAGATTTATCCATCTTTTCTAGTATGAAGCATTTTGATGCTTTAATAATATGCTCTACTGCCTCCATGGATAAGTCCTTAGGTATGCTGGAATCAATTATTGTTTGATTAATTTACAACTCTCATTTTTATTAAGTACTGAACATTCATCATCTTCTACTCTTAGGTCTAAGATTTTTAGTCTTTAACTTACTTCGTTTGAACATTATTAAAAAGCTTCTCAGATTCATAAATCTCTTTGATTGCTTTCTCCAAGCAATTACTTTCAGCATATTCATATGCTTTTGCCACTGTATACATCAACTGTATAAGTGGGATACCGCTATCACATTCGTCACTATCGTCATAAGCATATCCATCATTCCTGTTTAGCAGAGAATCGGGTGTGCGACACACCCTTTCCATTTCCCATGTGAAAGGACAGCTCAAATGATTTAACTCACTCATTCTTTCCTTAAAGATTCCTACAAAAAGAAAATATTTTATTATAAACAATACGATACAAGTAATGCAATACGATAATATTGTAAATTATATATTGTTAGATCACTATTAGACTGTTACGTACCTCTTTATTCAAGTAAGTATAACATCAAAACGCAAACCGCCACGACGTACGTGATATCTTCAGTGAAGTTCAGTGAAGTTATACGAATGAATCACGGGAATCACCGCGAGGTATGTCTCATACAGTCTCATGTAAAACGCCACAGTGAAATTTAATAGTACTTTCTTTGTGTGTGGTCTAAATTGTAGAAGTTTTGAAACCTACCATTCACTCGCAGCGTTAAAGAAGTAGTATATCTGATTGGTCGAATATCTAAGTGCGCAAAATTACATTTAATTGACCAATCCTCAATGTGTTTACTGTCCTGGCGCGATTTTCAATAGAGTCCAATATTTTCTTACGCGTGTCACGCACATATATGTCACGATTGCCATTCTAGTGCTTGCAGAGATGAGTAGGTGCTTGTGTCTCAACTATTTCTATGCCGTATGCTTGTAAGTTACTATTTCAGGAATTACAATCCATGAATCTGGTCCCATTCGGAATAAAGCTGTAAAAGATAAGATGAAAACAATATATCAGTAGTGTGCCCGGGTAAGGTGCTATAGATGGCGCTGTTGCTAAAGAAAGTCGCCGGAAGTCTACGGCAGAGCCGCTAGCACAAGGAGAGCTTACGCTTCTTTTACCTCTGCACGATGGGTGAGTGAGCTGGTTTCATGCTCCTTTAACTTTATCGAAGTACATCCACGTTTTTTCAACTTACTCAAATAAATCAAATTGCGTAAAACGAGCCCAAAGGTTCAAGCTTGGTGGCTGCAGATATATGAACCTATAATTTTTAATATAAAATTGCAAAAACTATAGTGATTGCCGACGCTGCCAAGTGTTGTGATGATTTGACGTGTGCTTCGTAGTTATGCTATTTGTTATTGATTAAATGTATTTGTATCTGCAATTTCGGTGCAGTTATTGTCGATTGAGTTTCTTTTTCCATTCTTTCCGATAACGTATTATTAATGAAAATGATACAGATTTTTTTAGGTTATCTGTACGTTTTTTTAATGGCTCTGGTACAAGTTTGGTTATTTCGCTAGTACAATATTGAATATTTATTATATCGTATCTTTGGTGTATATGTAAGTACGTTAAAGAAATTGCGTGATGTATTTTGATATTTTATTCGTAATTTTTGGTTGATAGATATATTTGTTATTGTTAAGTGAAGAGATCACAACAGTGGCGGTTAATAATATGAAATTCAGCCATGCTGGTTTTTTTTTATTGATTATAGTATCTTATTTGATTATCATTTTTTCACAGGTATCTCGCGGGATCACTGGCATAAGAGGAGAGCCACTGGAGGCAAGAGGAAGCCTCTGCGTAAGAAGAGGAAGTTTGAGTTAGGACGTCCAGCTGCCAATACCAAGCTTGGACCTCAGCGTATTCACACTGTGAGTTTTCTTATTTTGTTATGTCTGATAGAAGTTATTAATATTATTTTATCAAGATCATGATGATATCCTTACCTACTCTGAGTGTCATGACGACAATTTCCCACAGCGTACTGATGTTTAAATAATATCAAATCACTTGCATACCTAAAAAAGTGCTGCTTCTTAAACCATTTTTTGTTGTTTTATGTTTAACAAGGTCCGTACACGAGGAGGAAACAAAAAATACAGAGCACTCCGTCTGGATACAGGCAATTTCTCATGGGGGTCTGAGTGCTCCACTCGTAAAACTCGTATCATTGATGTCGTCTACAATGCATCAAACAACGAGCTTGTGCGAACAAAAACCTTGGTGAAGAATGCAATTGTCACCATCGATGCCACCCCTTTCCGACAGTGGTACGAGAGCCACTATATCCTTCCCCTTGGCCGCAAGCGTGGTGCCAAGCTGGTGAGTTCTTCATTGCAATCATAATAACAACTAACTCAATAAATATTACACGACACTTCAATATTTCGATCCTTGTTCTGTTAAAGACTGAAGCCGAGGAGGAAATTCTTAACAAGAAGAGGTCAAAGAAGACCGAAGCCAAGTACAAGGCTAGACAACGATTCGCCAAGGTTGAGCCCGCCCTTGAAGAGCAATTTGCTACCGGACGAGTTCTTGGTAAGTTCATTCTCACTGTGCAATAACCACAAATCTTTTAACCGAATAGTATGCATTTCAAATTGCATAATGTAGAGTGACCGGATAGCGTGATAAATAAAGTACATGGTTTTTAGCTTGCGTGGCCAGCAGGCCTGGACAGTGTGGCAGAGCTGATGGCTACATTCTTGAAGGCAAAGAACTCGAGTTCTACATGAGAAAGATTAAGAGCAAGAAGGCTAAGTAAGCTTGTAAGCAACAGCAAGTGAATAAAAATAAGCTGTAAAAAACAACTGGAATTGGTTCAGCATCGTTTAGAATACTTTCAAAAAAAAACAAGCATTTTCCCATCCCGTACATCTACATTTAGAGTCATACTATAAACACCAATGTAAGTGATCCAGATACTTTTTCAACGGGTAACAGTAACGTGAAAAAGAAATGTTGAAGTATTAAGAGAATAATAATTATTAACAATAATAATTATTAACAATATATGGAGGAATAACGTGAACGCCATTGTTAAGAAATAAAATGTATTATCGTTTTCGTTTACGGTACATAACAACGATAGCCTACGCTTTTTCTTTTTTTTTTTATTTATTTACTTATTAATAGTACTGCGAGCAATAATGAATGCTTGAGTCTGAGCTTAGGCTCAATAGTATACCTTTGATACGAAAAAGGTGATAACGCGTACTCAATTATTTATAATTATAACGGGTACATATCTACACAGGATTACAACGTCGATGCCAGAAAGGTTGTTCGGTATTCAATTAACTAATCAATTTTTTCTTCAAAACTCGTTATTCTCTCATTGTATTATTATTATTCTTATTATATATATATACTCCTTTTTTTCCTTTGCGCACAATATCCCGTCCATTGACCTATGAACCTTCGCATCGTTAGAAGTAATTGAAGGGGAAGAGAAAAACAAAAAGGAGAAAAATGCTATGAAGGTACAGTCTGCTTAGAGTCAGGTACAGGTGCGATACAATCCTGTATACCTGGAGAATCGGTAAGTACCATACTCTCATAGATCAATGCATGAATAGAATTCATATATATATGCGTGTGTGCGTGTAAAAAACAAAAGAAAAATTTTCACATCACGCATTAATTCTACATTAAATATTAATTTTAGTCTGTTTTACGTTTGACAAACATTGCTTTTTAAGAGTGAGAATTCTATACTTGTCAGATTTGTTGTATTGCGAATTTACAATGTGAGCGACATACTAAAACGCATTGTCAAAATAGTTCATAGTGTTTAGCTGTTTTCTTTTTGTTTTTTGTCTCCTCTGGAGCAACTTTTCTGGTAAAGGCGTCGGATAGTTTGTCTTTTTTTTTTTTTTTCAATTAGTGAAACAATTCAGTGCTGATGAACCTTTAGTGCCTTGATGGGTAACGCGTGCGACGTACAGGGTGAGGAAGTCGGCATCACTTTTACCTCACCATTCTGTAGGGTGTAAACCCTGCCAGCAGGGCTGCACGTCTTGGCACTATTACCATTCTGAAAAATACAGTGATGCGTTACAATACTCTCAGGGTAGAGGGTCTTTGTAGAGATTGAATTTCGAGATGGGAAGCGCACAAGGGGTTTGTGAGTCCCACTCGTGAGATATTCCCTGGTACCCTTCGCGGTGATTGTCAGGGTTGCAGGGATTCTCTTTTTTATTCTCTTTTGAATCCGAAAGTTCGCCAAAACATATTCTTTTCTGTTTATTCTTGAAACCGTCGAAGGGTCCAGAGCATAAATAGTGTAAGTCATTCGAAAGTATCATTAATATTCATTGTATACATTTCATATGAAATTGAGATGATCCTTCATGAAACAGAGGATCTATTATTTGAGAACAAGGAAGAAATGGTCTCTTGTTGATCTCTTTGTATAATAGGTTTTTCTTTTCTTTTCTTATAAACTTGAATGTTTAAGGTACACATTTTACTCATGCTTTATTTTACGTAAAAAAAAAAAACAAAAAAAAAACGTTATAAGGTGCTTCAATACTAGATACGTAATCGCCTTGGACAGATATTGTATAATAGTCATTGTAAATAATTAAAAAGCACGAGCGACGGACACGTGCGTTTCGACATAGAAATGAAATGAATATAGTTGCTAAGGACGAAGAGACGATTGAAAAAGTGGGCCTTACGAGGTAATTTAGTTCGTGTCTGTTTTTCTTTTTCATTGCTTTGCGACCACTCGGGGACTTACACCAATTGGCTCTAGGCCCCCCATACGTTAGGCGGCGCTTGTTGCGTGCTTATCAGGAGCCGAGGCATCACCTGCTGCTGATTGTTGTTGGAGTTCGTCGCGGTTGTTCCTAGGATTGTATTTTGGGGAGGTTTCTGGGCGCAGGTTCTCATGTGGGACGGCCAGTGGGCCTGTTGGCAAGGGTAGTCGCAGTACGCTGTGTTCCAGCAGCAGTAGAACAGTGCCTCGTTTCCGCAAAGGGCGCACCATTGCTTCCGTTTTGTCTCTTCTACGGAACGTAACTTCTCCTCCTCGGCCTGACGACGTGCCTCCTCCACTGCACGATGTCTCTCTGCCTCTAAGCTGGCTCTCATCTCTCTGAGGGTCAGATCTGCGAGGACGAGGACAGAGGTGTTAGGTAAGACAAAGCTACGGAAATGAGTTCGATGACTTTTGTGGATGGAGTGAACTCACCTGTATTGTGCTTGAGCTCTGTGAGCTGTTGTTGGTGTTGCCATCTCATGCGTTCAATTTGTAATTTCAAAAAATGTATTGTGGCTTGTCCATTGTCACCAGGATCGTCCTGAGGATTTAAACCAGTCTGCGCCGACTCCCTCAGGGCCTCCTCCATCAGCTGGGCCATTCTTCTTGCGAGCTCTTGTGCTCCACGATGAAGCTGCGCACTGAGAGGTCCTGCTTCCGGTGGCGGTAGCTGGTAAGCCAATTCATTCTCATCTCTATGACCCGGAATGTATACCATTGCGTCCGGTGGACTTGATGGCGCCTTCGGGGGGGAACGCGGTGCTATTTGAGGATAGACCGGAGGTTTGTTTGGGAATGACTTCCGGGCTTTGCTTTCTCTCTTTTGAGCAGATTGGGGCGACGCGTGATGATCTCTGGGCTCTTGTTTCACTATTGCCAGAGTCTCTGTACTGGGAAAATTGTTTTCTAAGGAGGCAGGCCTCTTCCTCAGCTCGGGCTTGCTGTTGTTCACCAGGAAAAAGAATGCCAGGGGTTGTTCCCCTGTGGAATTTGAAGATATGGGTGTGACGTGGGTAGCCTGACTATTATTATGTTTAACGTCCTTTGAGCTTGGGACTGAATTCGTAGTAGTATCCGGTACCGTAGTAGGCGTCGCGATAGGCACCGTAGAACTCACAGGAGAAACGGAACTGTTATTGGTAGACGCGTCAACTTCCGCCGGGATTTCGTTAGACTCTATCCTGTCGACAGTTCCTCCTGTCTCCTTTGTCTCCTTTGCGTCAGTCGCTGATTCCTTAGCCATTTCAGCATTGACCTGATTGACCATCCGCGTCTTTGGCTTATAAACTCTCACCAGATTCTTAATTGGCTTGAGTCCTGCCGGTGCGTTAACTGGTGAACCAGGCAGAGAGTAAGTCTTAAAATTTGGATTCTTTATATTAGACTCACCCTCGGACGTTCTACCACCCTTCTGCGACAGTCTTTTGTCCGCGGATGCCTGTCTGGTAGCGTTAGCTTTTCTCTTCTCAGGAACATCCTTCGAACTCTCTTTGTCGGTTATCACGTTGTTTATTAGTTCGTTGCTTGGTTTTAATCTAATCAGCGCATCCTTCTCGGAGGACGCTTTGGATGCGGTCTGACCGGAAGTCCGTGTATCAAGCGCGGAACTCCTTCTGTTGCGCACCTTTTGCTTCTTACCCGTTGGCGCGACTACGATGTCTTCCTTAGAGGACGACGTCGTTCTCTCGGTTTTTTTACCCAGTGTCGATGTCTTCCCTATCCTAATTATCTCTATATACTTTTCGCAATCGCTATTCGAGTCCAGTCGTTGCGCCACCGAGTCGTTAGCTGAATCCGCCGTAGTATTTGTAGGGGATTCACTGATCAGTGCCTTTTTCCTAAAGAGTGGAGCCCGTTTCTTCTGCAAGGACTTCCTCTTAGGTGGCACTGTCTGTATCTCTGGAGTGATATTAGGATGAAGAGGATCGTAATTGGGTAGCATCAATTTGATCTGCATCGGGTCCTGGGGATTGTACTGTATCTTGGGCGGCGCGAAACGAAATTGCCCAAAGACCAATTCCAACTTTCTACAATGGCGCGTAATCTCGCGAACGCACTCGTCCATGTCCAACTTTCGCTTTCGCGGTAACGGCGACGGAGGGTCCTCGGAGTACAGGTATAGATCCCTGGGCGATATCCAAGCGCGATCGTGAGCCCCGAAGAAGCGTACGTCCACGTAGCCCTGGCCGTTCACCCGGGGCATTGCCTTAGCTGGCCAGTATGGGAATCCCTTGAGCTTGGCCCATACCAGAGGATGAGGTCGTCGACAAGGCTCGATGAACCAGGACGGTTGGGGACGTGGTAGATTCCTACCGTGAGCATAACAGTCCGGGCAGGCCTCTATCTCTGAAACCTCTTGTCGCGCTGCCTTTATTATTTGTCGGGCAGCGTTCGTTAGTTTGGACGTGTCCGCGTAGACTCCGCCACCTATAAATAATGCATCCTGGTTAAACCTTGGGCTTTCAGAGACTTTGGCTGCCCTTTAACTTACACGTATTGAATACAATGCAGTTGTGCTGAATCCACTTGGCATCCGCCATGAAGGCGTCCGTACTTCCGTAGAGTTTTGCACGAACGTTCGACTCCAGGAGAGACAAATCCATTGGCTTCACCACGTAGTCCAGGTAGTTCGGTACCTCGGACAGATCCACCGCTTTCCAAAATGGTTCGGACTGCGTCATGGAGCATAGACGAATTAGGTAAGGAAGTAGTTTTTCACCTCTTAATGATTAATATTTTATACTTCCAGTACGCGTACTTTTTGGTAGCCCCAAAGTATCAGCTAAAGTGTTGCACGTTTTACTTGGTGTCATTATTATTGTACAGTGAATCTTATTGAGTGCGATTATTTTTGTATTGCTACTCATTCGATATCAGTTGCTGTGTATGAATTACCAAAAGCCTGTGTATAATCGTGCGATAAGAAAAATCCATGACAATCCTCTTCCACCAAAGAATAATATTATTCATCCAAAGAGACATTTCATTGTCTCCTACTCCCGGTTCGGTCGTTATCTTACTCGGATGTCATAGGAACTCGCACTGGGTGCGCGACGTGCAAATAATACTGTCTACGTACCCCGGGATAGTGTCGCATCCTTTCGACCACGTGTTTGAGCAACATGCACAATTGATCCACGGACAGTTGCGACATGGCTGGGGAACGTGTCTCCGCGTTCTCCGCCCTGAGGATGGTAGCGCACTCCCCGCATATCCAATTTTGTACCGATGTGGGTGGCGCACCACCCATGCATTTACGATGCCAGGAACGAGGACACGCACTGCACTGTGCCTCCACGGATTCCTTGTGACATCTCCAGCAGAATCCATCGCTCACGCTCTTTGACCTCTTCCTCTTGATCCTGGTACCATCCTCGGAGGATGATAGGTCGCCGCTTTGTACACTGAAAGTTATAGGTATTTCTCTTGAGTCTGAAGTGCATTTTCTAGAATTTTCTGGAAAATGAGTTTTATTGGAATCGTAATTGTCCGACATGTTTGTCTGCGGTCCTTGATAAGAGCTATTAATTACGACACACTCGGCGAGAGATAATAATCGTCTTTTATTAGAACCTCTAGTAAAAGCCGAGGAATATAAACGGTATTTGATTTTTATAAATTGCAATTGCTTGGTACTGATCACTGGTGTCTTGATTAAATAGATCATAGGGACGCTGTATGCACTGATTAACGAAGGTGGGATTGTAAAGAAACAAAATTTAGGGATAGGTAACTGAAGTAAGTCATTCTTGTATCTTTGAATCTACATCAGCTAGTTACACTGTTTGTAATCAGTGATGTAGTTTTAACGTGGCTCAGATAATATTGCTTATATACGAACCTCGGGTTCCTTCGTTTTCTTTTTCCTTCCTTTTCGTTTTTAGCTGCCTCCTCCACCCGAATCTCTTCCCCATTTTTAGTGTCCTTACTTGCCAGTAATGACGATATTCTTATATCTAAGGGCTGTGAATCCTGTGCTGTGCACTCATTGGCTTCCTCTATTTTCAAATCACTTTCTGGCTTTTTGAACTCTGTTTCCAGTGTTTTAATATCTTCTGGGTTATACTCCTTTTTACTTTCCTTACTGGGACAATTTAAATTATCCGATCCAGGACTGATTTCCAGCTTCTTGTCCTTTGCATCTTCAGTCGATGTATCCAGCATATTTTTACTATCCTTACTTACATTTTCCAAATCCTTTGCTAGACTCTTCTCTTTAGGTTTCTTCTCGGCAGCATCTTTAGTAATAGCTTTATCATTGCTAAGAGACGCCATCTTGATTCATACCTTTCACCAACGAATACCTAAGCAATTTAAATAAACAGTTATCTACCTGCTCAATATACTTGCATCCACTATCTATCAGGAAAAAACGTGCATTAAATTAATCTGTACCAAGTCATCTATGGCAACTTTTTCATGTTTCTATATTTTCTTTCCTTTCTATAAGTTTGCTGCTTTTTGTTTCAGTAGCCAGTATACCTTTTAGTATAGCAAATGTTATAAGAATTATATCAGTCAAAAGAATGCTCTCTCACCTAGTAGCAACAGATTTTACAAGCAATGAAGCAAACACATTCCATGAGCTAAGGACAATTTATCTTACTCTAGAATATAGCAAAGATCAAGGGCAAAAAGTGAAGCCTCAATATATTACCAGTGAAATACATGGAGAATAATTATATTTACAGACTTGGAACGTGCCTGAACATTACTTATATAAAAGCAGATGGCTGGAATGATATTCCAATCACAGAAACAACGTACATAGCATACAAATTGTAACAAACTATAACAGTTCTAAGTAAAATTTCAGTGAAAGATGTATGCGCACAGAAAGGAAAAGGATATATATGGATCACAAGTATAAGTAAAGAGCTATTTGGTACGTGGGAACTAAAAAGGTGATTTGGTAAAAGAAACAGGGGTGAATGCTGGCTTTATGACGTGTGCGCGATCATCCAATGGACACATAAGGGTAGAATTATTAGCCAGACTATTTGGACGTTAATAAGAGATGGCTATGGTTTGTAGATACAGTGAATGAGTACTAGTATCAGTATACAAAAACTATAAACAGCAAGTTCTCACCTTGCGCAGGCTTTCACGTACGATTTTCCATTATCGCGCGTATGGTCGAGGTCTCGAGGATGCGAGAATGGCTTCCCGTACGTACAACTCACTATGCGCCTTGGTAAACGGCATCGAAAGTCCGCCAGTGTATCTCCTACTCGCACGGCTTATGCTGCTTTTGGAGCAGGGCTTTCCTTCCTTTTCCTATGCCAACCTTGCCCGCGACTGCATCGCCATCTCTTATCAGTCTCATCAAGTGTCAGGATCACGTGGTTACCTAGACCTAGTGCTCGCACGCGGTACCTGTTCACCCCAAAGAGACTGGTCTACTTTCGTTTGAAGTGTATAGAAATTTGACAGCTGTCAAGAGAATACTCTTGCTCTCTCTTGACTCGTATGAACGATGATAAGAACTCTCTTGATAACACTTGTAATCACTCTATCGAAGAAATTTACGTTACCTTCTGACAGCAGGATTTCTCTTAATAGATTTTATGACAGCAGCAATAATTCTGTTAGATTCTCTAGATTTTATCTCAATGAACGGCTTCTAGAAGAATTCTCCTTTAATTTGTGAAGATTTTTCAGTATTCATTGTTTTGCATGAATCATTAAATCCTGGAAGCACAATTGGGCTTATACGTTGATAATCTATAAAGCCTGCAAAATTCGATAACGATTGTGTTATGGGCGGTTTTAATGTGAATGTCGATACTGGCCTTATTCAGTGATAGTTTGTTTGGACTCCTTGACGAACCAGGTCCTCCTTTATTATTAGAATGTACGAGTTGTTATTCTTGTTTTCTTGCTACTTTAATGGGGTTAGTTTTTAAGGTACTCTTGGTCACGTGGTGATGCTATAGTCCTTGTTGCGTTATCGACTAACTCCTCTAATCGTCAGGGAATAGGTACTTGGATGGCAACAGCTGCCATTTAACCTTAGAAATCGCAATGAACTTCACAATCAATAATGGATTCACTGGATCTTTAATGGCTATTTTATTCGTATATGTCTAAGGGTTTTTCAAGTTTCAATTAGAAGACATCACAACTGTAGTTTTATAAGGTAATAACATTAGGTTAGATCCAACTGTCAAACGCTTATCAAATACTTCAATGTGACTGATTGTTTTGTATATTTTTTAGTGTATCATTCTGGAGTAGCTATGGAATTTGCTGAATTAATTTTGGTAACAAAGTTGGACAATGTTCTCCTGACCGATAAGAGTGACGAGAACAATAAGATTGCTAGTATGGAAGGAACCCTCTGTGTCACTGGACATCAGCTTATACTGTCCTCTCGTCAAGATACTGGGAAGGAACTTTGGGTAGTTTGTCAATATTGATAAGAATTAATAGGTTTATTATATAGGATCTCTATATTGCTGAATCTTTGTAGCTGTTCCATAGAAACATTGATGTCCTGGAAAAGAAGTCGAACAATCAAGGTCCTGGTGGCAGTATAATATTGAAGTGCAAGGATTTTAGAATTCTTCAATTAGACATTGCTTCTACAGAGGATCTTGGAAACCTTGTTCTGTCCTTAGAAAATCTGTCATTCCTAGGTGATGATACTAATTCTCATTCATTCTAATTAATACTCAACAGGGTATGAGAGCTGATTCTTCCTTCTGTTGCAGATCAAACATTTCAATATCCTTTTTTCTACAGACCTCAACCGAGTAATAATTCCATGGGTCAGATAGAAGATGGATGGACAGCATTTGCTCCAGTGTCCGAATGGTCAAGATTGCTTGCAACTTATGCGGATGAATGGCGGATCAGCTATTTGAACCGTGATTACAAAGTCTGTAATTCATATCCATCAGCAGTCATAGTACCACGTCACATAGAAGATAAAGTCATAGTGTCATCTGCTGGTTTCAGAGATGGTGGGAGATTTCCCGTCCTCTGTTATAGACACGAAGGAGGGGTATGTTGTATAACGTATGAATTTAAAAAGCCTTGTCAAAACACCCTCAAAGAGAAATATTTTTATTTAACAGAGTGTCTTGCTACGAAGTAGTCAACCCATGTCTGGCGCAACAGGCAGAAGATGTAAAGAAGATGAGAGACTGCTAAATGCTGTACTTGGTCCTGGGAGACGAGGGTACGTACATATCCTTTGGAAAATGAAATCCATGTAAAAACAAGCATTACGTGCTATTGTATATTTCATCAGATACATTGTGGACACAAGATCTGCCGGCCAAGCTCAAAGCGCCAAAGCCAGAGGAGGAGGTACAGAAATAGACGCGGCATACCCACAATGGCGTAAAGTGCACAAAGCTGTACCACGACCTTCTGACCTGGCAGACAGTCTTTATAAATTAATAGAAGCTTGCAACGACACCAATTGCTCAACCTCTCAGTGGCTATCTAGATTAGAAAATAGTGGATGGCTATCCGGAGTCCAGAGCGCCCTAAATGCGGCCTGCGTAGCTGCGCAATGTCTTCACCAGGAAGTTGCGGCTGTTCTAGTCCACGGTTGGTGTTACTTTCACTCGAGTACATCTAGTATCTCAAATAAATGCGCAAGATTAAAAGTTGCTCTGATATAGGTGGCGCAGGACGCGAGTCCACCCTGGTGGTAACCAGTTTGACTCAAGCGATTTTAAATCCCGACTGCAGAACGGTACGTGGTCTACAGGCTCTAGTGGAACGTGAATGGCTCCAAGCTGGTCATCCATTTTTTACCCGCACTCGTCATGGACCGTATCATTCCCACTCTCAGAGTTCTTCACATTCTCCCACCTTCCTGCTATTCCTCGACTGTCTCCATCAGCTGCACCAGCAGTTCCAGATGAGCTTCGAATATACTACGGACTTACTCATAGCATTATTCAAGCATGCTTACTGCTCCAACTACGGGACATTTCTAGGTACGTACTTGTTGTACTTGTTGAAGATGGTTTTGAGATTCTAGAAAATTTATCTTGTACCTCTAGGGGATAGCGAAGCCGAGAGGATTCGTTTGAGGCTCTCCGAACGCACCGGTAGTCTTTGGTCGTACATCAATCAACCAGACGTACTAGAAAAATGGCTAAATCCACTGTACGAACCAAATCCTGGCGTTATATGGCCAAGCGTAGCTTCAGTTAGTATACAATTATGGCGAGAACTGTATCTCGCCCATACTAGCGCAGCGCCCTGGACAGGAATGCTCTCTTCCATTAGGGAGATCAAACAGAATCACACAACGATACGCAAAATAGCTGGTCAATTACAAGGACAAGTGAGGCAAGTTCTAGAAGAGATCAACAACATATCAGACGAGGATCTCATACAGCTGTCTCGATTGAATCTGGAGGCGCAGAGTACTTGATAGAGAGTACGAAGTGAAAGAGAAACCAAAAAGGAAATTAAGATAAAAGAAATGTCCTGGCGTATATCTGCCGGACTGCCACTTATTACCCTATGTCGATTCAATTGCCTTTTTTTTTATCAAAAAATAATATTCGACTTTTGTGAATATTTTCGCACTGTGCATCTAAACTTCTAGCCGTATAAAATTCTTGATCAAGTAATAAAAAGACTACTACCGCGATACTGAAAACAAAGAAATAGCGAAGTTCAAAGGAATGTCCCGTGCCTATGAAGAACGAGTGCTCTACGTGAATTCCAGGAGGGTTCTCATGAGCATAAAAGGAGTTGTGGTATCGAGTAAGGCTTGATGGGGAAAAAAAAAACGTAAAAGTTATTGCAAAAGCAGATGCGAGCAGGTGAGGGTGGCTTTGGTTGAGCGCCCAGCCTGAGAACACAGCCGTGGAACGTATTCTGTAAGGACAGGGGGATTTTTACCGTTATCCAGGAAGGACAGTGGTAGTACGGGGAGAGGGTTCGACGATGAGGATCGGCTCCCAGGGGAAAAGAGAAAGGGCTTGAGACGTGGAGGGGAAACACGGCAGGTGTTCATACACAAAGAAACTTCAAGGAATCCTAAAGCCATTGGCTTGGGAACGACGGTTCCTTCATTTACTCGAGAACCTATCATAAGCTAACGGCTCTTATTAGTTTTTATATTTTTATTATTCTTTTTAATATTACAAAATCATGGCCACGGATGCAAGGTCGCTCGTTTTCCTTTTATCAAAACATATTACAGTCGGATAGAGGCCCTAGGAAATAATAAACGGATTGAAATACTTAAAAAAAAAACAAAGATGCCTTACAAGAAAATCATAGTCTTCTGGATGCGTAAATCTTCATACTCTGTATCATGTAGAAGGATACCCTGGTGCTTGTTGGTGGTCCGATATCCTTGGATGAGTGTGGATCTAGTCACGACTAGGATATGAAAACGTGGACTGAATTCAAACCCATCCAGGGCCGGCAGACAGTTGTGAATCTATATGGTTAGATTCGTCGAGCTTCTCTTCTCTTATCGATGTGACAAGGATCGCGGGGACACGGCACAGGATGAGAAATATAGTGGCACGTCGCGACTAAACTGTACGAGGGCAACCGGCAGAGTGATGCTGTTTAAAAAAATCGCGTTGCCTGCCCGCTTCCTTGCTGGACGCTGTGGTAGGGAGGAGTGCGGGTAGGAGAACCTTGGACTGGGCCCCCTTCAGCCGTAGTACCATTGGGCCACCAACAGCTACCAATGGGGCATTGCTAACGCGGAGAAGGGATCTTTTTCCCAAGCCCATCAGAATCACAACAAAGGAAGCTCGTATAAATTGAGCAGAGACCGAATACCGAGCAGGTTGTATGGGTGGATGTGTCTGTGGGTAACTCTGTATGAGTTAAGTAGGTGCAAGACGGATTTTCATAGAAATGGCAAACATGTTAAGAAAAATATGTTCTCTTCTCGTTTCTAATGTGTGTTTTAAGTTTGCTTATGTTTCTGACTACTTATTGCATCAATGTTTTGTCTCCTCTTCCAGAACAGGCATATTTTAATGTTGCTGGTATATTTACACTATTGATGAATTCTTTAGGAATGTTCACGTAAGGTAAACTATTACTAATATTATAACTAAGCAGGTAAACAGGATTCCAGCAACTAGAATAAATCCATCCTGACGTGCTCTTTGCTCTATGAGTCTCATTGTGGTGTTGGAAAGTCCTAAAGTGTTGCCTATGTCTATTAGATGTTTGTGAGCACCCTTTAAAGTCATTCTTTGGGATCGTAAACTATCCAATATTCCTGATCCATGTTGTATGAGATCATCCACTCCATGCACAGCATTCCTTAGACTAGAATTATGTTGAACATTGTGATCGATGAGTATGTCTACATGGTCATTTTGTGTAAATTGTGTATGGAGCAGAGCCTCCCTCTCGGCTTCCTCTCTTTGCCTGCGTAACTGTTGGTTTCGCCAAGAGTTTAGTGCAGCTGTCAGATGACGGCTGTCATATTTCAATTGGTCCACTCGCATTTTGGCATTCTGCCTCTGGGATACAGGTCCTTTGAGACAGAGCACGTCAAGTCTCTCGCAGTTACTGTAAAGTAATACTTGCTGTGAAAGGCGTGACGCAATCCTTAGTTATCCGTATGGTGTTGGTAACCTACCTGTTGATAAAACCAATTTTCGTCTGGATATCATTTTCCACAGCCTGCAGATCGAGGTTAGGCGACTTTTTTTCCAACTGAGAGAACAAGTGCTGAGTCTCCTGCACAAGCTTATTGGTTTGGTGATATAAAGTCTCCATGGTTGTTTGCACTTTTTTCAGTCCGCGTATGACCAAAACTTTCAGTCCTGTTCGCACTTATTTCAGACTCTAGCGATTCTCCCTAAGCATCAGCATTTTCTACAAGGAGTGACGTGTACACACGCCACGACTACGTTTCTTCGTGGGAAGCGACCTCTTCATCATTAATGCTGTCAGAAAATATTACGGAAACCGCATTCCTATTATTTATGACAGATTTAACTATTGGGATAAGTCCAATAATAGACAGACAGGTAGGTACATCAAGAATGTGATGCAAAAAATCCTCTTTCTCCTCTTAAAATGACTGATAGAGTTGGCATTTCGTTTTCGAATTGTACAGAGATAACTAGGGGGATCCACATCGCTACGGTTTCAAGCGATATCAAAATTATGACGCTAAATCGTAGCGGCGACTTTGGAAGTAAGATTTTGTGATCATCGCCTCTGCCGACAATGCGAATCTCGTCGTAGCCGAGCTAAACGTGAACACGAACGCGTAGCTTGGCGGGCAGAGGTTCTCCGCTACTCGTCGCTGATTCTCAAAGCAATCCTTAAAACGAGACCGGGAAATATAGACCTTCTCAAGAACTATTGAAAAAGCCTATTGTTGAAACATTCTTAAGACATTTTTAAGAAAGTACAGTTCCAAGTTCACACCCGTGTAACACCTCAATTTTTCAAAATATTATTGGATCTTGGCTTACTTTCAAAATTTATTCAAGACATAAAATTGAAGCTAGATCAAAATCTCGCAAAATCTACAGAGTAGATAAAAATTGAATTGAAATTGTACAATATCGAAAATAAATTACAATCAAATTGAAATATTAATAAATTAGGTGTTTTGAACATTAAAATAATGAATTAATTCAATAAAGTAAAATATTAACACTTAGAAATCGGAAATTCTGGCAAAGCATATTCAGAAGTATTGGAAGTTGCCCAAAATTGTATGCGCGCAAATTCGTCGCGGAGGACGCGGAGAGTGGGAACAGGCGGATGGTGGGGGGAGCGCTCGAGGCAGTGCCCGGACTCGGAGCGCGGCGTTCATTCTTCCTCGAGCCGGTCTCCTATACTGGTCTCTTGGAATTACCTCTCTTATCAATTCAACATCCTTTTCCTCCTCCTCGTGCCTTATGCTTCGACGGCCCTATGCTGGATTTTCTCTGCCATTACTTTCATTCGATCTGCAAGTTGCAAAAAGTAAAGGGATTTTTTGAAAGTGCTCTATCGCATTTATCTGTACCAGCGTGATACAGCTGATTTTCCAATTACTTTCGGAATTATTTTGTTGGAGAAAGTTCACTCATTTTCTCAAAGATGGCGCCACATATCATGCCCAGGAGGTGCTGCCCTCTTATCGGCGAAAATTCGAACTAATGTGAATTCTTTAATAAGATTTACTCTTTGAAATTTCGACGATGGGATTTTTAAATTGAATTCGGAATTATTTATCGGAGAAAGTTCACTCTTTCTCTCAGAGATGGCGCCACATATCATGCCCAGGAGGTGCTGCCCTCTTATCGGCGAAAATTCGAACTAATGCGAATTCTTAAATAAAAATTGACCCACTGAAGTTTCGACGATGCGTTTTTCAAATTACATTTGAAATCATTTTGTCGTAGAAGGTAGTATTGATGAAGAAAAGCGAAGTCAAGATATGGATTATATGACAGAGATGGAATGGAAATTGGAGCACAGCTAAAAAGGGATTTCGCAGCATAAGGAAGGAGAAGGATGCTGTTAGGACGAAGGAGTGTAAGAGAGAGTCAGAACTCATTCTTACTCTGGGATATTCGCATAGGGCAAAAAAAATATCAACGTGTATAAGTGTTACAAGATAATTTATTCAACAAATGCAATAATGATACAGTATACAAAGTACAGACATACAAAGTACATAGTATACAAAGTGCAGACATATATACAGACATACACATTCATTCCGCGAAAAATTTGTAATAACAGTACCATTAAAGATATATTACATATATCACTGCAATATAATATACGTGTTGTATGTTATATGCACTACGACTTTAATTCTTCCTTTTTCCAAAGGACATTTCAAAAACTTAGTTTTTAAGATTATACTAGGAGGAGAGTGAGGGAGAATAGAAAGGAATAGTAGATTCGAAAATTGAGGAGAAACATTTGGTGGCAGCAGCCAGGGAAGATATTGTTGAAGGGAAAGAGAGGAAAATTGTTAGAAAGAATGAGTGAAGAAGACTGATGGTGACGATTAAAGGAACGAGGGGAGAAAAAGGTGTGTAAAACGTATGCACGAGGACCAGATTATTCGGGAGTAGCGACAAAGAAGAAGACTCGAATATGTAGGAAAAGTAGGAAGTATAAGG